>NW_027461857.1:277500-577500 GCF_050947455.1 Rhinoderma darwinii | reverse complement strand
GATGGCGTCAGGCACTCTTCCAGCATCTTTTCAGTTGTTCTGCGTCTGACAAATGTTCTTCTGTGTGATCCAAACACCGCAAACTTCGATTCGTTTGTCCATAACACTTTTTTCCAATCTTCCTCTGTCCAATGTCTGTGTGCTTTTTCCCATATTAATCTTTTCCTTTTATTAGCCAGTCTCAGATATGGCTTTTTCTTTGCCACTCTGCCCTGAAGACGAGCATCCCGGAGTCGCCTCTTCACTGTAGACGTTGACACTGGCGTTTTGCGGGTACTATTTAATGAAGCTGCCAGTTGAGGACCTGTGAGGCATCTATTTCTTAAAGTAGAGACTCTAATGTACTTGTCTTGTTGCTCAGTTGTGCAGCGGGGCCTCCCACTTGTCTTTCTACTCTGGTTAGAGCCTGTTTGTGCTGTCTTCTGAAGGGAGTAATACACACCGTTGTAGGAAATCTTCAGTTTCTTGGCAATTTCTCCCATGGAATAGCCTTCATTTCTAAGAACAAGAATAGACTGTCGAGTTTCACATGAAAGCTCTCTTTTTCTAGCCATTTGGAGAGTTTAATCGAACCCACAAATGTAATGCTCCAGATTCTCAACTAGCTCAACGGAAGGTCAGTTTTATAGCTCCTCTAAACAGCAAAACTCTTTACAGCGGTGCTAACATAATTGCACAAGGGTTTTCAAGTGTTTTATAATCATCCATTAGCCTTCTAACACAGTTAGCAAACAGAATGTACCATTAGAACACTGGAGTGATGGTTGCTGGAAATGGGCCTCTATACACCTATGTAGATATTGCATTAAAAACGAGACGTTTGCAGCTAGAATAGTCATTTACCACATTAACAATGTATAGAGTGTATTTCTAATTAATTTAATGTTATCTTCATTGAAAAAAACTGTGCTTTTCTTTCAAAAATAAGGAAATTTCTTAGTGACCCTAAACTTTTCAACGGTAGTGTATATGGTCTGCAGAATGCCTGTGTAGGACTGATATCTGTTCTCTGAAAACAGCTCTGTAATTTTCAGCCATTTTTGACTTTGCGTGTGAACCCTAAGACTATATGTAAAGGGTTTGCCAGACATAGGTTCAGTGCCGACGCCTGGGGTTAACCAGCCTTCATCAGCTCCAAGGTCTGCTAGAGTGACGTGGTCTCTTACCACTCAGTCTGGCAGGCTAAGGAGAGGGAGAACCTATCACAGCCTGGCCTGACGGTTCTAGCTCCCGCCCTTGGTCTATTTTTACCCTCGCTTGGGCGCACAGGTATTTCCGGCAAACATGAAGCCTAATAAAATCTTGCTTCCCTTTCAGGTCTCTATTGATGGAAGGTCTGCCACCGACAGTGCCTTTGTGGATTCAGGGTCTGCTACTAATATTATGTCTGTGGAATTTGCTATGTCTCTAGCTATGCCATTAATTGATTTGCCTAAACCTGTCGCGGTAGTGGGTATTGATTCCACTCCGCTTGCTAATGGTTATTATACGCAGCTTACCCCTGTTTTTGAACTCAATGTTGGCTCCATTCATTTGGAGCAGTGTTCTGTGTTAGTGATGCAGGGGTTATCGTCCGATTTGATTTTAGGCCTTCCTTGGTTGCAGACGCATAATCCCACTTTTAACTGGAATACTGGTGATCTTACTAAATGGGGTAATGAATGCATGACGTCATGTTTTTCTGATAATTTGGTTTCTCTCGTTGAGGAGGTGAACACTCTACCTGAGTTTAGTCAGGACTTCGCTGATGTCTTTTCTAAAAGGGCCTCCGAACAGTTACCTCCTCATAGAGAGTACGATTGCGCAATCGATTTGGTACCAGGAGCTAAGCTCCCTAAAGGTAGGATATTTAATCTCTCTTGTCCTGAACGTCAAGCCATGAGAGAATATATCCAAGAAAGCCTGGCCAAGGGTTACATTCGCCCCTCTACTTCTCCGGTAGGTGCTGGCTTCTTCTTCGTGGGGAACAAGGATGGTGGTCTTAGGCCGTGCATTGATTACCGAAATTTAAATAAAATCACTGTAAGGAACCAATATCCCCTTCCTTTAATTCCTGATCTCTTCAATCAGGTTCAGGGGGCCCAATGGTTCTCTAAGTTCGATCTTCGGGGGGCTTATAACCTTATCCGGATCAGAGAGGGGGATGAGTGGAAGACTGCGTTTAATACACCCGAAAGTCATTTCGAATATCTTGTCATGCCCTTTGGGTTGTGTAATGCTCCCGCGGTCTTACAGAATTTCATAAATGAGATTTTAGGAAACTATCTGGGGGTATTTCTTGTAGTGTACCATGATGATATACTTGTGTTTTCTAAGGACTGGTCCTCCAGAGGCGGTCCAGGCCTTTGAGGTCCTTAAGAGGTGCTTTGTCTCTGTCCCAGTGCTGATTCAGACTAACCAAATGGAGCCATTTATCATGGAGGTTGACGCCTCCGAGGTGGGAGTGGGTGTTGTCTTGTCCCAGGGTACTAGGTCTCTCACCCATCTCCGTCCCTGTGCCTACTTCTCCAGGAAGTTCTCCTCCACTGAGAGAAACTATGACGTTGGCAACCGCAAACTCTTAGTGTAATGTCAGGGTAGGGAGACAGACAGGTGAGCCCTAATCTACGCGCAACTCAGTCCCTGCCTACTTGCACGGCCCATTCTAGGTGACGGCGTACAACTGGGCGACGGTCCCTACTCTCAATATGTGCACGACAGACAAAACTTACAAGGGTACACAGAAGCTAACGGGAAATGGGGCAGTTGCCCATGGCAACACCGTGAGCAACAAGAGTAGTGAACGAGTCGAGTCAAACCGGGAGTGTACGTGGTGCCAAACACAGAGCAGGAGAGTAGTCAGTAAAGCCAGGGTCAATATGAAGCAGAGGTCAATAGGAAAAGCAGGAACAGCAGAGCCAGGAAGCAAGAGAATGACAGGCAAAGGACAAGCAGGAAATGAAGGTATAAGTAGACAAAGGGCGGGAGCTAGGACCGTCTGGCCAGGCTGTGATAGGTTCTCCCACTCCTCAGCCTACCAGCCTGAGTGGTAGAATAACGAGTCACTCTAGCAGACCTAGGCACAGATGCAGGCTGATTAACCACGGGTGTTGACACAGACGCTGTGTCTGGCAAATTCTTTGCAGTACCCCCTCTTTTATGAGAGGCCACTGGACCCTTCCTAGGTGGACCTGGCTTGTTGGGGAACCGAAGATGGAACTTCCTAAGCAATAACCCGGCGTAAACATCCGGGGGGGACCGAAGTCCTCTCCTCAGGCCCGTATCCTCTCCAATGGACCAGGTACTGCAGGGAGCCTTGGACCATTCTGCTGTCCACAATCTTGGCCACCTCGAATTCTACCCCTCAGGGGTCAGAACAGGGACCGGAGGTTTCCTCGAGGTAGCCAAGGACGGGGAGCAGCGTTTCAGGAGGGAGGCATGGAACACGTTGTGTATTTTAAAAGATGGGGGTAACCTCAGCCAGAAGGAGACAGGGTTAAGGACCTCACTGACCTTGTATGGCCCTATATACAGGGGAGCAAATTTTTTGGACGGAACTTTAAGGCGCACATTTTTTGAAGACAACCACACCAGATCCCCGACTACAAACAAGGGTTTAGTAGAATGTCTTTTATCTGCCTGATTCTTTTGTGTGCTGGGACGCCTGAAGGTTCTTCTGAACCTGGGCCCAGACTGTGCACAGTTCCCGATGAATGACATCTACCTCGGGATAGTTGGACCCACCAGGAGAAACGGAGGAGAACCGTGGGTTAAACCCAAAATTACAGAAAAAGGGGGAGACCCCTGACGAGTTACTGACCCGGTTATTAAGGGAAAATTCGGTGAGGGGAATGAAGGAGACCCAATCATCTTGACAGTCAGAGATAAAACACCTTAAATATTGTTCTAGAGACTGATTAGTCCTCTCAGTTTGGCTATTAGTTTCAGGATGGAAGGCCGAGGAGAAGGACAGATCAATCTCCAGACTCTTACAGAAGGCTCTCCAAAACAATTAAACAAATTGTACCCCTCTGTCAGAAACAATATTGACAGGAACCCCATGGAGACGCAGAATGTGTTTGACAAGCAAGGTATCTAACGTCTTGGCATTGGGTAGTTTCTTGAGGGGTACAAAGAGGCACATCTTACTGAAGTGGTCTACTACAACCCACACCACCGACTTACCTTCGGATGGAGGCAGATCAGTGATAAAATCCATGGAGATATGTGTCCAATGTCTCTGGGGAATGGGCAAGGAACATAGTAAGCCCGCTGGTCGGGACCTGGGAGTCTTGGACCTAGCACAAATTTCACAAGCGGCAACGTAGGCCTTAACGTCTTTAGGCAATCCAGGCCACCAATAGGTTCTAGAAATTAGGTGCTTGGTACCCGGGATGCCTGGATGGCCAGATAGTGCAGAGTCATGATTCTCCCTGAGCAACCTTAGCAAGAATTGCAGGGGAACAAACAGCTTGTTCTCAGGAAGATTCTCGGGAGCTGAACCTTGATCAGCCGCAATTTCGGAGACTAAGTCTGAATCCACAGAGGATATGATTATACCTGGGGGCAAAATACAAGCGGGATCCTCCTCAGGCTGGCAGGCTGAGGAGAGGGAGAACCTATCACAGCCTGGCCTGATGGTTCTAGCTCCCGCCCTTGGTCTATTTTTACCCTCACTTGCAGCATATTCCTTGCCTGTGATTGTCTGGTTTCCTGGCTCTGTGATTCTTGCTATTTACCTTATTAACCGTTGTTACCTATTGACCCTGGCTTAACTGACTATTCTCCTGCTCTGATTTGCTACTTTGTACTCTCCTGGTTTGTCTCGGCTCGTTTACCACTGCCTGTTGTTCACGGTGTTTCCGTGGGCAACTGCCCCTACCTCCCCCTTTTTCTTCTGTGTGCCCTTGTCTTGTGTTGTCTGTCTTGCACTTATTGAGCGTAGGGAACGTCGCCCAGTTGTACGCCGTCACTTAGGACGGGCCGTGCAAGTAGACAGGGACTAAAATCCATGGAGATATGGGTCCAAGGTCTCTGGGGAATGGGCAAAGAACATAGTAAGCCCGCAGGTCGGGACCTGGGAGTCTTGGACCTAGCACAAATTTCACAAGCGGCGACGTAGGCCTTAATGTCTTTAAGCAACCTAGACCACCAATAGGTTCTAGAAATGAGGTGCTTGGTACCCAGGATGCCTGGATGGCCAGATAGTGCGAAGTCATGATTCTCCCTGAGCAACCTTAGCCGAATTGCAGGGGAACAAATAGCTTGTTCTCAGGAAGGTTCTGGGGAGCAGAAGCTTGATCAGCCGCAATTTTGGAGACTAAGTCTGAATCCACAGAGGATATGATTATACATGGGGGCAAAATACTAGCGGGATCCTCCTCAGGAGGAGGGCTGGCCATGAGGCTACGCGACAGAGCATCAGCTTTAATATTTTTTGACCCAGCCCTATAGGTAACCACAAAGTTGAATCTCGTAAAAAAACAACGCCCATCGAGCTTGTCTCGGGTTTAGCCTCCGGGCAGACTCTAGGAAAACCAGATTCTTGTGGTCAGTAAGGACCGTTACCTGGTGCCCAGCCCCCTCCAGGAAGTGGCGCCACTCTTCAAAGGCCCATTTAATGTCTAAGTGTAAAGGATTTGCCAGACACAGCATTTGTATCAATGCCCGTGGGTAATCATCCTGCATCTGTGCCTAGGTCTTCTAGAGTGACTCGTTCTGCTACCACTCAGGCTGGTAGGCTGAGGAGTGGGAGAACCTATCACAGCCTTGCCAGACGGTCCTAGCTACCGCCTTTGTCTACTTATACCTTCACTTGCTGCTTGTCCTTTGCCTGTGATTCTCTTCCTTCCTGGCTCTGCTGTTCCTGCTTTTCCTATTGACCTCTGCTTCATATTGACCCTGGCTTTACTGACTACTCTCCTGCTCTGCGTTTGGCACCATGTACTCTCCTGGTTTGACTCAGCTCGTTCACTACTCTTGTTGCTCACGGTGTTGCCATGGGCAACTGCCCCATTACCCTTAGCTTCTGTGTACCCTTGTCTGTTTGTCTGTTGTGCACATATTGAGCTTAGGGACCGTCGCCCAGATGTAAGCCATCGCCTAGGACGGGCCGTGCAAGTAGGCAGGGACTGAGTTTCGGGTAGATTAGGGCTCATCTGTCCGTCTCCCTAGCCCGTTTCATTACACTATGGCACCTGATAGCTCTGCTACTTGATAGGAGACAGCGGCTCAGCAGACAGTATCACATATAATATGCTTAGATACAAAGGCTTAGCAGACAGTATCACACATGCTAGGCCCAATTAGAAGGTTAACCCCTTCCCGCTCCTTGACGTACTATTACGTCATGGCAGCTGTATCGTTCGCGCTCCATGCCGTAATAGTACGTCTCGGGAGTAACGGCCGTTTCGGCCGTCCTCCCGACACATACAGGAGCTGTGACGCTGCTGTCTTGTTCAGCAGCTGTCACAGCTCCTACAGCGGGGACCGATCGCTGTGTCCCCGCTGATTAACCCCTTAAAAGCCGCGTTCTATAGAGATCGCGGCTTTTTAGGGGTTAAGCTGCCATCGCCGGCCTGCTACGCGATAGCGGCCGGCGATGGTGACTATGGCAACCGGACACCAAACAATGGCGTCCGGCTATGCCATAGACGGAAGCCTAGTGGGTCCTGACAACGTCAGGACCCACTATGCTTGCTGTCAGTGAGTAGCTGACAGTTCTAATACACTGCACTACGCATGTAGTGCAGTGTATTAGAATAGCGATCAGGGCCTCCTGCCCTCAAGTCCCCTAGTGGGACAAAGTAATAAAGTTAAAAAAAAGTTAAAAAAAGATGTGTAAAAATAAGAAAATAAAAGTTTTAAAAGTAATAAAAGTAAAAGTCCCACTTTTTCCCTTATCAGTCCTTTATTATTAATAAAAATATATAAACAAACAAATAAACTATACATAATTGGTATCGCCGCGTCCGTAACGGCCTGAACTACAAAATTATTTTGTTATTTATCCCGCACGGTGAACGCCGTAAAAAAAAATATTAATAAACCGTACCACAATCACAATTGTTTGGTCACTTCACCTCCCAAAAAATGGAATAAAAAGAGATTAAAAAGTCGCATGTACCTAAAAATGCTACTGATGGAAAATACAGTTCGTTACGCAAAAAATAAGTCCTCGCACGGCTTTATTGATTGAAAAATAAAAACGTTATGGCTCTTAGAATAAGGTAACACAAAAAGTGAATGATTGTTTACAAAACGTATTTTATTGTGCAAACGCCATAAGACATAAAAAAAAACTATAAACATCTGGTATCGACGTGATCGTATCGCCCCGCAGAATAAAGTGAATATGTCATTTATAGCGCACGGTGAACGCTGTAAAAAAAAAAGTATACAAAAACAATAGTAGAATTGCTGTTTATTAGTCACCACGCCACCTAAAAATAGAATAAAAACTGATCAAAAAGCCGCATGCACCCCAAGAAAACTACAATGGATTCCTCAAGGGGTCTAGTTTCCAAATTGGGGTCACTATTGGGGGGTTTCCAATGTTTTGGCACCACAAGACCTCTTCAAACCGGACATGGTGCCTAATAAAAAGGAGGGCTCAAAATCCACTAGGTGCTCCTTTGCTTCGGAGGCCGGTGCTTCAGTCATTACCGCCCGAGGGCCACATGTGGGATATTTCTCTAAACTGCAGAATCTGGGCAATACGTATTAATTTGTGTTTCTCTGATAAATCCTTTTGTGTTATAAAAAAAATGGTATAAAAAGAGTAAATTTCACCTCTACTTTGCTCTAAATTCCTGTGAAACACCTAAAGGGTTCATAAACTTTCTAAATGCTGTTGTGAATACTTTGAGGGGTCTAGTTTCTAAAATGGGGTGTTTGATAGGGGTTTCTAATATATGGGCCCCTCAAAGCAACTTCAGAAATGAACTGGAACCTAAAAAAATAAATAAATGAGGCAATACTTCGCTTCTTACATTATACTGATAATGAGCCGTGCCCACTCCGAGATGACCCCAGTTTTGACCGTTTGTATAAACGGAGACCCCTATTAGACCGTTCCAGTGCCCGGTTTTCCCAAGCATACACCCCCGAGAAGTGTTTTTCTATTGATGAGTCCCTGGTACATTTTAAAGGGAGGGTTCAATTCCGCCAGTACCTGCCAGGTAAGAGGGCAAGGTATGGCGTGAAGATGTATAAGCTGTGCGAGAGTGCATCAGGGTATACCTACAGGTTTAGGATATATGAAGGAAAGGCCACCCCCAAACCAGACTGCATCCTGGACTACAATAGGTACATGGGAGGGATGGACTTGTCAAATCAAGTCCTGAAGCCCTACAGCGCCATGCGGTGTGGTATAAGAAGCTGGCCGGGCACATCATACAGATGGCTTTGTACAATGCGTATGTGCTACGTCGATGTGCAGGCCAGAGGGGAACTTTCCTGGAATTTCAAGATCTAATCTTTAGGGACCAGGAAGGGGGGGCACCCAGTACTTCTGGAAGCGAGGCCACACGCATCGTACCAGGGCAACACTTTCCAGGAGAAGGTCCCCAAACCGGTGGAAAGGGAAAGAGTCAAAAGAGGTGCAGAGTCTGCTATAAGAGGGGGATAAGGAAGAACACAATATACCAATGTGACACGTGTCCCGAAAAACCAGGGCTCTGTATAAAAGATTGTTTTAAAATGTATCATACATCCCTTGATTTTTAATTTACCCTGATGCACTCCGCACAGCTTACCCCCCTCATCTTTCCCTTCTGAGCCCTGCCGTATGCCCAGGCAGCTGATAACAGCCACATGTAGGGTATTGTCGTACCCAGGAGAACCCACATTACAATTTAAGGGGTGTATATCTCCCGTGGCGCATGCTGGGCACACTATATTGGACACTGAAATGGCATATACATATATAAAATTGCAAATCTCACACTGCACCATCTGCTGCGCATTATCTTTTACACAGTACCTGTGGGGTCAAAATGCTCACTACACCTCTAGATGAATGTCTTAAGGGGTGTAGTTTTTAAAATGGGGTCACTTCTCGGGGGTTTCAACTGTACTGGTACCTCAGGGGCTTCTGCACACATGACTTAGCACCAGAAAAGCTCCAGTAGGCCAAATGGTGGTCCTTTCCTTCTGAGCCCTCCCATGGGCCCAAAGGGCAGTTTATCACCACAAATGGGGTATTGCCGCACTAAGGACAAATTGGGCAACAAAATGGGGTATGTTGTTCCTTGTGAAAATAAGAAATTTTGATCAAAAATGACATCTTATTGGAAAAAATATCATTTTTTTCATTTCACAGCCCAATTCAAATAGGTGCTGTGAAAAAACTGTGCGGTCAAAATGATAACAAAAACCATAAATGAATTCCTTGAGGGGTGTAGTTTCCAAAATGGGGTCACTTCTGGTGGGTTTCCATTGCTTTGATACCTCTGGGGCTCTGCAAATGCAACATGGCACCCGAAAACCAATCCTGCAAAATCTGGACTCCAACAAACACATAGCGCTCCTTTCCGTCTGAGCCCTCCCATGGGCCCAAAGGGCAGTTTATCACCACAAATGGGGTATTGCCGCACTAAGGACAAATTGGGCAACAAAATGGGGTATGTTGTTCCCTGTGAAAATAAGAAATTTTGATCAAAAATGACATCTTATTGGAAAAAATATAATTTTTTTCATTTCACAGCCCAATTCAAATAGGTGCTGTGAAAAACCTGTGCAGTCAAAATGATAACAAAAACCATAAATGAATTCCTTGAGGGGTGTAGTTTCCAAAATGGGGTCACTTCTGGTGGGTTTCCATTGCTTTGATACCTCTGGGGCTCTGCAAATGCGACATGGCACCCGAAAACCAATCCTGCAAAATCTGGACTCCAACAAACACATAGCGCTCCTTTCCTTCTGAGCCCTCCCATGGGCCCAAACGGCAGTTTATCACCACAAATGGGGTATTGCCGCACTAAGGACAAATTGGGCAACAAAATGGGGTATGTTGTTCCCTGTGAAAATAAGAAAATTTGATCAAAAATGACATTTTATTGGAAAAAATATCATTTTTTTCATTTCACAGCCCAATTCAAATAGGTGCTGTGAAAAAACTGTGCGGTCAAAATGATAACAAAAACCATAAATGAATTCCTTGAGGGGTGTAATTTCCAAAATGGGGTCACTTCTGGTGGGTTTCCATTGTTTTGATACCTCAACACCTCTTCAAACCTGGCATGCTGCCTAAAATATATTCTAATAAAAAAGAGGCCTCAAAATGCACTAGGTGCTTCTTTGCTTCTAGGGCTTGTGTTTTAGTCCACGAGCGCAGTAGGGCCACATGTGGGACATTTCTAAAAACTGCAGAATCTGGACAATACATATTTAGTAGTGTTTCTCTGGTAAAACCTTCTCTGTTACTAAAAAAAAATTGAATAAAATTGAAATTCAGCAGAAAAAATGAAATTTGCAAATTTCATTTCCAATTTGCTTTAATTCCTGTGAAATGCCTGAAGGGTTAAAAAACTTTCTATATGCTGTTTTGAATACTTTGAGGGGTCTAGTTTTTAAAATGGGGTGTTTTATGGGGGTTTCTAATACATAGGCCCCTCAAATCCACTTCAGAACTGAACTGGCACCTTCAAAAAAAGGCTTTTGAAATTTTCTTAAGAATATGAGAAATTGCTGTTTATGTTCTAAACCTTGTAACGTCCAAGAAAAATAAAATAATGTTCAAAAAACGATGCCAATCTAAAGTAGACATATGGGAAATGTGAACTAGTAACTATTTTGGGTGGTATAACCGTCTGTTTTTCAAGCAGATGCATTTAAATTCTGAAAAATGCTATTTTTTGTAAATTTTCTCTAAATTTTGCAATTTTTCACAAATAAAGACTGAATATATCGACCAAATTTTACCACGAACATGAAGCCCAAAGTGTCACGAGAAAACAATCTCAGAATCGCTTGGATAGGTTTAAGCATTCCGACGTTATTACCACATAAAGTGAAATATGTCAGATTTGAAAAATGGGCTCTGAGCCTTAAGGCCCAAACTAGGCTGCGTCCTTAAGGGGTTAATTGTGAAAACATTTCTTATGGTGTTTCTCGATAAAGGTCACTTGAACTGGTATCATTTAAACAGTTAACCGATGAATGGCGCTGTTTATGTGGAATTTACCCTGCGGCCTAATGTACCATATAATGTTTTTTTTTTTTTTTTTTTAAAACCTACATTTTGTGGGGTGAATTGAAAAAAAACCTGTAATTCCGCCATTTCTGTTTTGATTTTACAGTGTTCATCGGACGGCATGAATTGCATGATAACTTGATTCTGCGGGTCGTTACGATTACGGCGATACCAAATTTATATAGTTTTATTTTTTACAAAATAATTTGTTTTTGTGACGCTGCATTCGAAGATGAATGGCATAGTTTTTCAATGCAACAGCACTTCATAGGGCGGGAAGGGGTTAAAACCCATTCTCTGAAGCCCCCTTCAAGATACATTTCAACTAATCTGGTCCCCATGGCAGAAATCTGTCTTTCCATCTGGCACCTCCAGCAGACTCCTTTCAGTCTAGTTTGATTTCTTTTACCTCAGAGTTCCTCTTTTTACATTTTTTTAATTTCTTTTCTCCCCCCTTTTTTTTTTCTATTTCTAACAGGGGCTGTGCAGGATTAGAAAAATATGGCTGCTTTCTTCCAAGAACAGCACCACACCTATCCATAGGTTGTTTCTGGTATTGCAGGTTTGCTCCATTGAAGTGAATGGTAATGAGCTGTAGTACCACACACAACCTATGGACAGGTGTGGTGCTGGTGTTTGGAGAAAGCAGATAAGTTATCTCATCCTGGACAACCCTTTGTCATGGATTGTTCTTGTGCGGAGATGCTCCCTGCATTATCCCTTTTCCTTTATGGCCGCTGATATGTTCTATTCAGCTTTATGGCCTCTGTGGTAAGTACACTGCCAGTCATTAAAGGGTTAACACTTCAGACCACTGTGGGTGATGTCACAATGAATGAGGCGGCAGTGTTAATAAACTCTTGCAGTAATGATGATGAAGGTGCTGATGTCATAAATACAAATGTTTATGACATAAAGAAGATTCCATATTAGAAGGTTTTACTGCCACATTCAGCGCCATATTGGATGGGACTGAGGACCTTGAGCTTGACTTCCCCACCAATGCCGACCTGATGTAATTTGTAGGTTCTAGCAGGGAAACCCTTCACCCAAGACCACTTCTTCATCACAGTGATGCCATCCTCTTCATACGGGTTGTCTGTAATAGAGGGGGGTTTCCAGCAGGAGATCCCCCACTATTAGCCAGAGCGGAGACAGGTGCTACAAGGAGGCATCTGGAGGACCCGTCTCAACCGAGCATCGCCCATTCATTTTAATGGGTGCCCAGGAAGAGAGACTTCTGCCTAGCCAACCAGATCAGCCGATTTATGTGTTTTATGTTGTTCGTTCATTGTACTGTCTTTCCTTGAAAATCTGAGAAAATGTACAAATTCTGTTACAAATTCTATTTTGGCACCTTCTAAACCCAGAGGAAGGGCAATCCTCCAGCCATGGTTTCCCTAGAGGTTTCCCCCACAGGGGGTTTTTCCTTTCCTGCGTGCTGGAGGGTGACTCTTCGTGAGTCGGAGGTTTGCCATTTTGGGTTTGGTCATATAATATAATAAAAGTTTTGACCATTTAACACCCAATTATAATGTTTTGTGTCATTATTTTGCATGACTTGGGGTAAGTCGAGTGATGTATGTGTATGCAAATTACACTTACCTATATATCTCTTCCCCATTCATAAACCACACCTTTCTCTCAAGAAGACTCGACACCGAGGGTTTGGATAAAGTGGCCACAGCAGCCATTTTATTAAGAAATAAATATAAAAGTTAGTTAACTCAATTAACCATAATTAAATAATATCCATATTATTTATTAACAAAAACAATAATAAATCAATAATGCACGAACCATAAATTATAACCCAAACACGTCAGACACCACTGACAAACAAACATTAACACATAGACTAGGAGAAGTCCTTGGAGCTATCATTAACTTTTTATGTTACTGGCTATCTGCCCCACCATTTTACCCCCAGCCGTAAAAACCCGGCTCAGAAGCACCAATATTCCTGGCAGATGCCGTAAGGTAACTGCCACCTCTCCCAAGGGATAACACCCTAAGGAAACCACAATATCCAACCGCCAGACAGTGTCCTTTCATCTTTAAAACCCGGGGGGATCCATACCCACGATGCATCCCCCCCATAATTATTTGTCTAACTCCAAGGACTCCCCAGCCACAGCGTACAGGCCTTGACCCCCTCAAGCCTGAGAGTTCCGCCCCAACAAAATAGCCCTCGCAATGCCATCCTGCAAGCCCAAGCACCACAAATCTGTTCCCACACCATTCAGGTGAACACCATCTGCACTCCAATACGCTCCAACTCCAGCTTCCAAGTCCCAGTGCCGAACACATATGCCACCATTCCGCGCAACACATGCAGACACCGCCCTGTTAACTTTTACCCTGGCTTTGTTGATCCGCTCCACCGACCGTGCCAAACGCCAGGATTTTCTAGGCACAATATCCGACCACACCGTGATCAAGTTCGGGTAAAACGACCACAGGTGCAACAGATCGTGTTTTATGTCCCGAACCAATTCACGGAACGGGCGGGCCCCAAGATCGTTGCGCACAAGAAATCGTCTAAATAATGAATGATCGAATCCACCCCCACCACAGATTTGACCACCCATTCCAAAAATGAGTTAAACGCCTCAAAGTACGCACAAGTAATGGAACAACCCATGGGGAGACACCGATCCACATAAAAACTGCCCCCCAAAAACACCCCAGTAAACGCTGATTATCCACATGCACCGGCAACAGCCGAAAAGCCGCCTCGACATCCGTCTTGACCATTAACGCCCCCCTACCATGGAAATGCACCCACTGCACCGCCGCGTCGAATGACGTATACACGACCGAGCAAAGATCCCTATCTATCCCGTCATTAACCGACAAGCCCTTAGGATAAGACAAATGGTGAATCAAATGGTATTTGTTCGCCTCCTTCTTCGGGACAACCCCCAGCGGGGAGACGACCAAACCCGGGATGGGGAGAGAACTAAAGGGCCCCGCCATGCGCCCCAAATACACGTCTTTTGCCAATTTCTCCCTAACCACGTCATGATGCTGGTAAGCTGACTTCAGATTTTTTATGGAAAAGGGGAACCTGTGAGGAGGGGAGGGGATACAAAAACCCACATTAAAACCATCAAACAACAACTGCGTGTTGGCCCTGTCCGGATAACTATTTAGAAAACTGACCATCCTTTCCTTCTTCACTGGCATCACCACCATGACTGGCATTAAACCCCCCTCCCCCACCTCGTTTTCCCTTGCACAAGCATTTAGATGCCCCGTGGGACGCACCATTGCATTGAGAACAAAGGTGCTTGAACTTACAACCTGCACCGAATTTACACTGCCCCTCATTGTATTGCCAGCACAGCCCGAGCTTTGCATTGCCCCCTGAGCTGGATTGACCAGATTGGCCTGCTGCCCCCCCCCCCCGCTCCCGGGAAAGGACACATAACCAGAGGGCAATATCCTTGTGGTCCCACCTAATATTGGGCCGAACTGCCTTCCGTTGTCTAAACTGCTTAACGTAGACAAGCTACCCCCCATATACCCTATGGGCTTCCCTGATGGCATCCATATAGCAAAACAGGGGGGAGCAATGTTCCGGAGCCTTTTCACCAATAATACTGGCCAAAATGGCGAACGCTTGCAACCAGTTAACAAATGTCTTAAGGATAAGGCGGTAACTACGCTTTTCCTCCTCCTCCTTCTTACTCTCATCTCGCTTCCCCTTCTCCAGATTACATTTTTCCAGGGGCAACAATGAAAAAATGTCTACGTACTCGTCCTTCCAATTTTTTTCCCGAACTTCCTGCTTCAAGTGTGCCCCCAAAGGTCCTTCAAAACACACATAAACCTCCCCCCTGGCTATATCGTCCAATCGAACACCATCAACCGCCCCTGCCGAGTCGGTCTGAACAGACACCGCCACCGATTCTGTATTTGCTCCTACACTCGCAGCAACCGCCGCCGGGGCATTAAACCCTACCCCACCAGCCCCCACCCACGCCGCCACAGGAGACCGTGAAGGGGCGACCTCCGTCCCGTCGAGCCGGCCTAACAATTCCTTGATGCAACCGACCAACTCTCGCAGACTATCCCCCCCACCCCCAACATTCACAAACCTAGACCCCACATCACATACCCGCTCCCCAACCGTGGAACCCTCCCCCGACACAGGAGACAAGTATAGCAGGAAAAGGTAAAGACGGTGAAAACGACTCACCGAGATTCACAGGCGCTGTGGACCCATCAGCTGGACCGTCCTGTCCACGAAGCTCATCCTCAAGGTCTTCGGCAAATCTGGTCCCCGATCCATGGCAGCACGCACAGGCGTGCTCAACGGCCGGAACCGAGGTGGGGGAGGGGTGGGCTCCCAGGCTCTCTCTCTGGCAGTTGACCGGCACCGGAGGGCCGGCAGCTCGCCGCCCGGAAGTCTCCCTCGAAACGGACGACCTAGGCCTGCGGCCCAATGCATGTCCCTTGCTTCCTCCAGATCGCCGTTGAGCTCCACCCCCAGCCGGCACATCACCAGGGGCAGCCGTCCAAACCATGGAACCCGGCGTAGAACTGGCGAGTGGAGGGGCGACCGGAAGTAGGGGCCACACCCCCCCACCTCCGCTGAACTCCGCCGTGAAGCGGTAATTCCTCCCGACCCTGGCACCCGCTGCAGTATCAGTGTTGCCAGACGCTCGAGCCGGAGGGTCCCTCACAGGGCTCCCTCTGCGGCGCCGGGTCCGAGGAGCCACGTCGGGGCTCAGCCTTTCTGGAGGACGCGAGCGCCGGGCCTGGCGCGGGGGAGAGACAGCCAAAGGTAAAGGAGCGTTGGCCACCGCTGCAGCTTGTTCCTACAACCAGGCGGGGCCGAATGCAGCAGCCGCCGCCCGCATCTGCTCAATGAACTGCTGCGCTAACATGAGGTAAGATGGCCGCCGGATGGGAGATGCGTGGATGGATGTCTTACTCCGTGCGCTGCTCCCGACAAAAAGACCGGGAAGTCAGCGTACTTCCGGCTAACCCTCACCGGATCCCCTCCCTCTCCTAGACCCACACCCTCCACTAACCCTCCCCTTTGGCTGTGACACGATCCTCCCTCCTATCCCCGTCATGTCTGGCCTACCCTCCACTGTGGCAGGGTCCGTCCGGCCTGTGCTTTCTTTGGTTTGGTGCTTGGGATTTTGGGTCTATCACATATCACAAAATCATAAGGCCGGACATCTACTTCCCACACTGACATAGAATGGAGACAACAAGTGTTGCAGCACAATTAAGTGTACACATCCTTACATTAAGATATTGTATTACGGTCTTTAGCCTTTGGGGGGAATATATTAACCTTTCTACAACAGTTTACTAGCGTAGAAAATTCACAAAATGCGCAAATGTCAAAATTTTGGGGGCAAAAAATGGCCAGGGCTTAGCAGAATTGGCCAACAATTTAACTGTAATTTACGCCAGTAACTGATGTAAATTATAGCAGAAATCTATATGTATAATGCGGCCCAGATTTATCTCTGGGGGCGTAACAAGGCAAAGTTCCGTGCCAGACCCATACCTCCCCACAATCAGACTGTTTGCCCCCCCAATCAGACAATAAAATACATTTTAAAAATGTAGTTACCTCACCACTCCGATTCTCCCTCCCGGATCCCCTCAGGCTCTTACAGCAGGCCGAAGCACGTAGAAAGTACTGATGACAGGCCGCAGCACCTAGAAAGTACTGATGACAGGCCGCGTTGCAGCTAAAAGATGCGACACATTTATTAAGAGTCGTTCGCCTGTTAATAAATGTGTTGCATCTTACTCCAGCAAACTGTTTAATAGGACTGGTGTATGAAACGCCAGTATTAAAGGGAATGTGTCGCTAGAATGGTTTATTTTTTTTCAGTTAAACAGTTAGTATATAAATGATTACACATTGTTTTAATTTTTTTTAATTTTTTCACAAGTCAGGAAATATTATAAATTAGATTCTAATTTATAACATTTCCAGGTGCTGGTCACTAGAGGGAGCAATTCCCAAAATTGCAGCATTGGCATGTGGTAAAGCAACCTCATTGCCTTATGCTGCAAATTTGTAGTAGACACACTCACTCTAGTGTCCTCACAGAATCCCCCCTCCTTTATCCTGGCTAGTGCCAGGAGAAAGGAGGGGGTTGAATGTTCACACCTCCTACACTGTGTGCCGCCATTTTCTGAGTGAATGCACAGTGTAGGAGGATTAGATACAGTGCTCAGCAGACAGTATAACACTAACATACACACACACATCACATACACAAACATAATTTACCTGCTCCTGCCGCCGCTGCCGCTGCTGCCTCCGCCCTGCCGCTCCTAGTCCTTGCGTCTGCGCTGCTTTAAACATATGGCCGGAAGCCACGACTGGAAGTCGTCATCTTACTGTCCGGCCGTGGCTTCCGGTCCACATGAAAATTGTGCCGGATGTCGCTCTACCAAAGACCTTCCTTTTGGTCTGTGTGGGAGTGGCGCATGCGCCGTTCCCACACAGACGGTGTACGCTATAGTGAATGGAACGGCTCCCGTTCGCATTCTCTATGGGGATGTATGTGCCGAATTCCGTGACACCTTCCGTGACACCTTCCCTTTAAAGGGGTTTTCCACGTTCTGACAACTGATGACCTATCCACTTGATAGGTCATCAGTATATGATTGGTGCGTGTCCGACACCTGGACCCCGCACGGATCCGGCACTCCAGCTGCCTCTGGGCACCGGACAACACTGCCGGAAGCAGATGGCTCCGGTCAAAGAATAGAGGCCGAGCTGCAGTTCTGCCGAACGGCCGCTATGCAGTGATTGGAGCCATCTGCTTCAGGCAGTGTTGTCCAGTGAACGTAGGCCGCTGGACTGGCAGATCGGTGCGGGGTCTGGTGTAGTAACGATTGTTTGCCCCCATACATTACCGATGATTGCTCCTTGTGACACGCTGTATCGACGATTGGCGCTGGTTTTCATGGTCAGTATCGGGACGTCTAAAAGGACCTTTATTTTCTCAGACACCACCATAACTAGGCATTGGAACCAACCCTCCCACCTTAGCGGGTAAAGATTAACCTTCTAAAAGGGTCACTATATTCACATAAGGGCTAAAGGAAAAACACAGAGGGGCTCACCATATATCCAGCGTATAACTGTGTCCTCCAAATCTTACGGAGCAGGAGTTGTACTAGATTCCTGTTTATATCCCAGACACGTTCATACCATTTTAGACAATGAATCGACATGTCGCAAACTTGTGGTGAAACCAAGCACCACATGTAAGGAATCTTTAAAAAATCTGCTAGAAGAAGGAATTGGATTAGGAGTATTAGCCAAGAAACAGGCAGAATACTTACTGATAGAATTCCCTATTGTTCCCATATTCCATTGGATGCCAAAAATCCATAACTTTGCATGGTCTTGAAACTTGGGTTATCTGTGACGTAGCTGGCTAGTACCCCTGCAAACATGCCTGCCATCAGGGTAGTACCGCTGGTACTACTGTCAGGGCCCTGGCCACAAAAGTAAAATAAAGTGGGCAGCCGCCGCTCATCAAGGTTAGAGATGAGCGAAACGGGACAACCGAACCCGGTTTCGGTCCGAACATAGGGAAAAGTTCGGTTCGCAGCGAATCCGAACTTCACCGGGTTCGGCCGAACACGTTTTGACCGAACCCGGTCAAAAATATTATACTAATCGGCAGCCACTTGTCTCTATCAATCACTGATAGAGAAAAGAGGCTGCTGATTAAAAATAAAATAACAAGCATTTCATACGTACCCGGACGTTGTCTCGGTGACGAGTCCCTCTTCTTCCTCCAGTCCGACCTTCTTTTCTGACACGGCAGCCTGTGATTTGCTGCAGAGGCCGCTGCAGCCTGTGATTGGCTGCAGCGGTCACATGGGCTGTAACGTCATCCAGGAATGTCGGGCCGGATGTCGAGAGGGACGCGTCACCAAGGCAACGGCCAAGAGACCGGACTGGAGGAAGCAGAAAGTTCTCGGTAAGTATGAACGTCTTTTTTTTTTACAGGTTACTCTATATTCTGATCGGAATTCACTGTCCAGGGTGCTGAAACAGTTACTGCCGATCAGTTAACTCTTTCAGCAACCTAGACAGTGACTATTTACTGACGTCGCCTTGCAACGCTGCCGTAATGACGGGTGCACACATGTAGCCACCCGTCATTACGGGGCCTCATGCACACGACCGTAAATACACCCGTTATTACGGGTCGTAATTACGACCCGAAATAGCGGGCCCATAGACTTCTGTTAGCCACGGGTACCTTCCCGTTTTCTCACGGGAAGGTGCCTGTGCCGTTAAAAAGATAGAACATGTTCTATTTCTTTATTTTACGGGCCGTGCTCCTATACTTTATAATGGGAGCACGGCTCGGAAAAACGACCGGCTACCCGTGGCCGGCCGTGCCCGGCCGTGCTCATCTCCTGAAATACTCTGTGCTGCCTTAAACTCTGTGGATTTCTAAATGCTGCTGGGAAACCCGATCGATCCACTATACAAGGCTGCGCTATACAAGAAACAGGATCCTGACCTGTCCACAGAGTTTAAGGCAGCACAGAGTATTTCAGGAGATGAGCGTGCGGATCTTGTGCGGGGTGGTGACTTGCCAATCATGTGAAGGTGTTATTGAGGACAGGAGTGGAAGAGAGGTAACAGACTGAGAGCTACGTAATGGTAATAGCAGAGTTCACAGCAGCACTGAATCTGCACGCTCCTCTCCTGAAATATTCTGTGCTGCTGTGAACTCTGCTCTTACCATTACGTAGCTCTCAGTCTGTTACTTCTCCTCCACTCCTGTCCTCTATAACACCTTCACATGATTGGCAAGTCACCACCCCGCACAATATCCGCACGCTCATCTCCTGAAATACTCTGTGCTACCTTAAACTCTGTGGACAGGTCAGGATCCTGTTTCTTTTAAATGCTGCTGGGGAACCCGCACGATCCACTATATAAGGCTGCGCCTCCATCCTCTTCTGCCCCAGTCACTTATTCCCAAGCACTGTAGCACAGCCTTATATAGTGGATTGAGCGGGTTCCCCAGCAGCATTTAAAAAAAATAGTTTAATAATTTTTTTTATGTTGCCCCTCTGCTCCCACCTTCCCACCTGTATCTCTCCCCTTTCCCTCCCCAGACCCCAGTCAAGCGTCATATTCACTCTGGCCCAACTCCCGCCTCGGCCACTTTCCGTTCTCTTAGCCTACTCCTACGCCTACATCCTGGTATAATAGTTAAAGAAAATTACCTTATGAGGTTTAGAGTTAGTTAGTTATATGTCGAAATTTTAATCTAAGGTTTGCACACCATGACGGTCGGTAGTCATGTAGACCGGACACTTCCATGATTTGAATACGCTGTGACGTGGCACATTGGGTCACGGGAACGTGGTGTAAAGGATTTGCCAGACACAGCTTCTGTGTCTACCTCCGTCGTTAATCAGTCTGCACCTGCTCCTAGGTCTGATAGAGTGACTCGATCTGCTACCACTCAGGCTGGTAGGCTCAGGAGTGGGAGAACCTATCACAGCCTGGCCAGACGGTTCTAGCTCCCGGCCTCGGTCTATTTATACCTTCATTTCCTGCTTGTCTTTGCCTGTGATTCTTTCCTGTTTTCTGGCTCTGCTGCTCCTGCTATTATTATTGACCTTGCTACATTTTGACCCTGGCTTTACTGACTACGCTCCTGCTCTCAGTCATTACATAATCACAGGCCCATATGCCTTTTCTACCCTGGTCCCTGACACAACTATGGACCCCCTTGAGACCCTGGCTCAGCAAAGGCAGGGCCTCTCCCTACAGGTCCAAGCCCTGGCTCAGAGGGGCAACCAGCGTGATGCTACCCTGGTAGTGCCCCCCACCTCACCTCTTGAACCCCACCTCAAGTTGCCTGACCGGTTCTCAGGGGACCGGAAGACTTTTTTCTCCTTTCGGGAGAGTTGTAGGCACTATTTCCGTCTAAGGCCCCACTCCTCAGGTTCTGAGAGCCAGCGAGTGGGTATAATTATGTCCCGGCTCCAGGACGGGCCCCAAGAATGGGCCTTCTCCTTGGCTCCTGACGCCCCTGAACTTTCCTCTGTTGATCTATTTTTTCTGCTCTCGGGCTCATTTATGACGAGACTGACAAGACTGCCTTTGCCGAGAGTCAGCTGGTGACCTTATGTCAGGGTAAGAGACCCGTTGAGGAGTACTGTTCTGAATTTAGGAAGTGGTGTGTAGCTTCTCGGTGGAATGACCCTGCCTTGAGGTGCCAGTTTAGATTGGGTCTGTCGAACGCCCTGTAAGACTTGTTAGTTAGCTATCCCTCTTCAGACTCTCTAGATCAGGTTATGGCTTTAGCGGTACATCTTGACCGACGTCTCAGGGAACGACGACTTGAACGTTTTTGTGCTTTCTCCTTTGGCTCCCCCATGATGGCTCCCGAGGTTCCGTTGCTTCGTTCTTCCACGGAAAACTCGGATGAACCAATGCAACTCGGGGCCTCCGTGTCTCCCCAACAACGTAGAGAGCTCTGCAGGAAGAATGGTCTCTGCTTCTACTGTAGGGATGACAAGCATCAAGTGAACAACTGTCCTAGGCGTAAGAATAAGCAGCCGGAAGAACTTCCGCGCCCAAATGACCATCGGGGAGGTCACTTGGGTGCACACATATTTCCCATAAATATGAAACCTAATAAGATCTTGCTTCCCTTTCAGGTCTCTTTTGAGGGTAGGTCTGCTACCGGCAGTGCCTTCGTGGATTCAGGGTCTTCTGCTAATATTATGTCTGTGGAATTGGCTATGTCTCTAGCTATGCCTGTAAAGGATCTGCCAGGCACAATTTCTGTGTATACGCCCATAGGTAATCAGTCTGCACCTGAGTCTATGTCTCTGAGACTGACTCCATCTTCCACCTCTCAGGATGGCAGGCTTATGAGCGGGAGAGCCTATTGCAGCCTGGCCAGACAGAGCTAGCTCCCGCCCTCTGTCTATTTATACCTGCCTTTCCTGTTCCTCCTTTGCTTGTGATTCTTCTCGTGTGGTTTCCTGGCCCAGCTACAGCTTCTAACTATTTGATCCTGCTCCATACTGACCCTGGCTTACTGACTACTCTCCTGCTCTGCGTTTGGTACCTCGTTCCCTCCTGGTTTGACTCGGCTCGTTCACCACTCTTGTTGCTCACGGTGTTGCCGTGGGCAACTGCCCCATTTCCCTTAGCTTTATGTACCCTTGTCTGTTTGTCTCGTGCACTTACTGAGCATAGGGACCGCCGCCCAGTTGTACCCCGTCGCCTAGGGCGGGTCGTTGCAAGTAGGCAGGGACAGAGTGGCGGGTAGATTAGGGCTCACTTGTCCGTTTCCCTACCCCCATCATTACAATGCCATTGATTGATTTGCCTAAACCTGTCCTTGTAGTGGGTATCGACTCCACTCCACTTGCTAATGGTTATTTTACACAGCATACCCCTCTTTTTGAACTCATTGTTGGCTCCATGCATTTGGAGCAGTGCTCTATACTGGTGATGCAGGGATTATCGTCCGATTTGGTTATTGACCTTCCCTGGTTGCAGATGCATAATCCCACGTTTTATCTGGAATATTGGGGATCTTACCAAATGGGGTAATGAATGCATGACGTCATGTTTTTCTGTTAATTTTATTTCTCTCCTTGAGGAGGTGAACACTCTACCTGAGTTTATTCAGGACTTCACTGATGTTTTTTCTAAAAAGGCCTCCGAAGTGTTACCTCCTCATAGAGAATATGATTGCGCAATCGATTTGGTACCAGGAGCTAAGCTCCCTAAGGGTAGGATATTTAATCTCTCTTGTCCCGAACGTGAAGCCATGAGAGAGTATATCCAGGAATGCCTGGCCAAGGATTACATTCGCCCCTCTACTTCTCCGGTAGGTGCTGGCTTCTTCTTCGTAGGGAAGAAGGATGGTGCTCTTAAGCCATGCATCGATTACCGAAACATTAATAAGGTCACTGTAAGGAACCAGTATCCCCTTCCTTTGATTCCTGATCTCTTCAATCAGGTTCAGGGGGCCCAATGATTCTCTAAGTTTGATCTTCGGGGGGCTTATAACCTTATCCGCATCAGAGAGGGGAATGAGTGGAAGACTGCGTTTAACACGCCCGAAGTTCATTTTGAATACCTCGTCATGCCCTTTGGGTTGTGTAATGCTCCCGCGGTCTTCCAGAATTTCATAAATGAGATTTTAAGAGACTACCTGGGGGTATTTCTTGTAGTGTACCTTGATGACATTCTTGTGTTTTCCAAGGACTGGTCCTCCCACATTGAGCATGTCAGGATGGTGCTCCAGGCCCTTGGAAAACAAACTGTTTGCTAAAACCGAAAAATGTGTGTTTGGGGTGCAGGAGATACCATTTTTGGGTCAAATCCTCACTCCTCATGAAATCCGCATGGACCCTGCCAAGGTTCAGGCTGTGGCTGAATGGGTCCAACCTGCCTCCCTGAAGGTGTTACAGTGCTTCCTGGGGTTTGATAATTATTACAGGAGATTTATTGCTAACTTCTCGGTTATCGCTAAACCTCTTACGGATCTTACTCGCAAAGGTGCTGATCTCCTCCACTGGCCTCCGGAGGCGGTCCAGGCTTTTGAGGTCCTTAAGAAGTGCTTTATCTCGGCCCCAGTGCTGATTCAGCCTAACCGAATGGAGCCATTCATTGTGGAGGTTGACGCCTCCGAGGTGGGAGTGGGTGCTGTCCTGTCCCAGGGTACCAGGTCCCTCACCCATCTCCGTCCCTGTGCCTACTTCTCCAGGAAGTTCTCGCCCACTGAAAGTAACTATGACATTGGAAACCGCAAACTCTTAGCCATTAAATAGGCATTTGAAGAGTGGCGCCACTTCCTGGAGGGGGCTAGGCACCAGGTAATGGTCCTTACCGACCACAAGAATCTGGTTTTCCTAGAATCTGCCTTGAGGCTAAACCCGAGACAAGCTCGATCGGCGTTGCTTTTTATTAGATTCAACTTTTTGGTCACCTATAGGGCTGGGTCTAAAAATATTAAAGATGATGCACTGTCGCGTAGTTTCATGGCCAGCCCTCCTTCGGATGAAGATCATGCTTGTGTTTTGCCCCGAGGTATAATCAATTCCTCTGTTGATTCTGACTTAGTCTCCGAAATTTCGGCTGATCAAGGTTCAGCTCCCGGGAACCTTCCTGAGAACAAGCTGTTTGTTCCCCTGCAATTCTGGCTAAGGGTGGAAAATCATGACTCTGCACTATCTGGGCATCCAGGCATCCTGGGTACCAATCACCTCATTGCCAGAAACTATTGGTGGCCTGGGTTGCCTAAAGACGTTAAGGCTTGTGAAATTTGTGCTAGGTCCAAGACTCCCAGGTTCCGACCAGCAGGCTTACTATGTTATTTGCCCATTCCCCAGAGAACTTGGACCCATATCTCCATGGATTTTAGCACCGATCTGCCTCCATCTCAAGGCAAGTCGGTGGTGTGGGTTGTAGTAGACCGCTTCAGTAAGATGTGCCACTTTGTACAATTTGTTTCATTGTTTTGGAGAGCTTTCTGTAAAAAGTTGGAGATTGCTCTGTCCTTCTCCTCGGCCTTCCATCCTGAAACTAATGGCCAAACCGAGAGGTCTAATCAGTCTCTAGAACTATATTTAAGGTGTTTTTTCTCTGACTGTAAATATGATTGGGTCTCCTTAATTTACCTCACCGAATTTTCACTTAATAACCGGGTCAGTAACTCGTCAGGGGTCTCCCCCTTTTTCTGTTATTTTGGGTTTAATTCACGGTTTCTCCTCTGTTTCACCTGGTGGTTCCAATAATCCCTAGTTAGATGTCATTCATCGGGAACTGTGCACAGTCTTGGCCCAGGTTCAGAAGAACCTAGAGGCGTCCCAGAGCATTCAAAAGACACAGGCAGATAGAAGACGTTCTGCTAACCCCTTGTTTGTGGTCGGGGATCTATTGTGGCTGTCTTCCAAAAATTTGCGCCCTAATGTTCCGTCTAATAAATGTGCTCCCCGGTATATAGGGCCGTACAAGGTCATTGAGGTCCTTATCCCTGTCTCCTTCCGACTGGAGTTACCCCACGTCTTTTCGAATACACAACGTGTTTCATGCCTCCCTCCTGAAACGCTGCTCCCCGTCCTTGGCTACCTCGAGGAAACCTCCAGTTCCTGTTCTCACCCCTGAAGGGGTAGAATTCGAGGTGGCCAAGATTGTGGACAGCAGTATGGTCCAAGGCTCCCTCCAGTACCTGGTCTATTGGAGAGGATACGGGCCTGAGGAGAGGACTTGGGTACCCGCCCGGGATGTTCACACTGGGGTATTTCTCAGGAGGTTCCATCTTCGGTTCCCCAATAAGCCAGGTCCACCTAGAAAGGGTCCAGTGGCCCCTCATAAAAGGGGGGGTACTGTAAAGGATCTGCCAGACACAGCTTCTGTGTCGACGCCCGTGGTTAATCAGTCTGCACCTGCTCCTTGGTCTGATAGAGTGAGTCGATCTGCTACCACTCAGGCAGGTAGGCTCAGGAGTGGGAAAATCTATCACAGCCTGGCCAGACGGTTCTAGCTCCCGCCCTCGTTCTATTTATACCATCATTTCCTGCTTGTCTTTGCCTGTGATTTTTTCCTCTTTCCTGGCTCTGCTGCTCCTGCTATTATTATTGACCTTCCTTCATTTTGACCCTGGCTTTACTGACTATGCTCCTGCTCTGCGTTTGGTACCTCGTACACTCCTGGTTTGACTCGGCTCGTTCACTACACGTATTGCTCACCGTGGTGCTGTGGGCAACTGCCCCATTTCCCTTAGCTTCTGTGTACCCTTGTCTGTTTGTCTGTCGTGCACGTATTGAGCATAGGGACCATCGCCCACTTGTACGCCGTCGCCTAGGACGGGCGGTGCAAGTAGGCAGGGACTGAGTTTCGGGTAGATTAGGGCTCACCTGTCTGTCTCCCTACCCCGTCATTACATGTGGTATCTAGGTTACATCAACACTTTCATGACGTATCTTGTGGTTCACGCTTGGGCATTGGAGATGAAGAAGACTGGAAGAAGTCATCATGGCGTTCTGGGCCGGATGAAGAAGAAAAGAGAATGTGAACGTCTCCAATCTAAGAAGATGTCACTAGTGAGTCACTGAATTTCACTTATATGTTCTGCAGAATGAATGTGTAGGACTGATATCTGTCACAATATGGTGGGAATATTGGTCTTTGTTTTACTACACACATTTTTAGTACACAATTAAGAGTGTTCAAATTATTTCTATATAGTTGAAGGGTAGACCCCCAAGAATTATTTCCTTTGGTGGGTCCAAGGTACCTCAGTCAGACACTGAGTGTACAGATCCTTACAGTAAGATATTGTATTACTGTCTGTAGCCTTAGAGGAGAATATATTAACCTTGCTAAGCCACTAATCTGGCATAGAAAAGTCCCAAAAGTGCGGGAAAGTTTTTGGTCAGTTTACGCTGCCTTTGGCACTTTTTGAAAAGTGTGTGGCGCTTTGCGGAAAGGGCAGACAATTTTACTATCATTTATGCCAGTAACGGGCGTAATGTAAAGCAGAAATCAACGCCAGCTCCGAGCTAGTGTACAATTTTACATTGAGTGTGTAACAGAAGGCCTAATCCAGACCCTGTATCTCCCCCACTAATCAGACTGTCTTGTGACACAAGACATGTGTTTTGCTCACCCCCTAAAAAAAAAAAAAGATATATATATCTGAGACAGCGTATCTATAAGGGTATATTCACACGCTGTGTTTTCAGGCGTATTTCGGAGCGTAAACACCTTAAAATGCGCCTGAAAAATCGGTAGACCAATGCCTACAAACATCTGCCTATTGTATTTTAAAACGGCACGTAAAAAGAAGGAGCATGTCTTTTCTTGAGCCGTTTTTGGAGATGTTTTCATTGTGTCAATGGAAAAACAGCTCCAAAAACATCTAGAAAAAAACACCTCAAAAAACTTTTCCAGCTTCAAAAACGGCTGTAAATCAAAGGCTGTGATCTCTGTAAACAGCTCTGTAATTTTCAGCCATTTTTGACTTTGCGTGTGAACCCTAAGACTATGACACCTGATAGCTCTGCTACTTGATAGGAGACAGCGGCTCAGCAGACAGTATCACATATAATATGCTGAGATACAACGGCTTAGCAGACAGTATCACACATGCTAGGCCCAATTAGAAGGTTAATTGTGAAAACATTTCTTATGGTGTTTTTCGATAAAAGTCACTTGAACTGGTATCATTTAAACAGTTAACAGATGAATGGCGCTGTTTATGTGGAATTTACCCTGCGGCCTAATGTACCATATAATGTATTTTAAAAAAAATTAAAAAAAACTACATTTTGTGGGCTGAATTGAAAAAAAACCTGTAATTCCGCCATTTCTGTTTTGATTTTACAGTGTTCATCGGGCGGCATGAATTGCATGATATCTTGATTCTGCGGGTCGTTACGATTATGGCGATACCAAATTTATATAGTTTTATTTTTTACAAATAATTTGTTTTTGTGACGCTGCATTCGAAGATGAACTGCATAGTTTTTCAATGCAACAGCACTTCATAGGGAGGGAAGGGGTTAAAACCCACTCTCTGAAGCCCCCTTCAAGATACATTTCAACTAATCTGGTCCCCATGGCAGAAATCTGTCTTTCCATCTGGCACCTCCAGCAGACTCCTTTCAGTCTAGTTTGATTTCTTTTACCTCAGAGTTCCTCTTTTTCCCTTTTTTTTTATTTCTTCTTTCCCTCCCCCCTTCTTCTCCTTCTCCCCCCACTTTATTTGAACTATTTCTAACAGGGGCTGTGCAGGATTAGAAAAATATGGCTGTTTTCTTCCAAAAACAGCACCACACCTATCCACAGGTTGTATCTGGTATTGCAGGTTAGCTCCATTGAAGTGAATGGTAATGAGCTGTAATACCACACACAACCTATGGACAGGTGTGGTGCTGGTTTTTGGAGAAAGCAGACAAGTTCTCTCATCCTGGACAACCCTTTGTCATGGATTGTTCTTGTGCGGAGATGCTCCCTGCATTATCCCTTTTCCTTTATGGCCGCTGATATGTTCTATTCAGCTTTATGGCCTCTGTGGTAAGTACACTGCCAGTCATTAAAGGGTTAACACTTCAGACCACTGTGGGTGATGTCACAATGAATGAGGCGGCAGTGTTAATAAACTCCTGTAGTAATGATGATGAAGGTGCTGATGTCATAAATACAAAGGTTTATGACATAAAGAAGATTCCATATTAGAAGGTTTTACTGCCACATTCAGCGCCATATTGGATGGGACTGAGGACCTTGAGCTTGACTTCCCCACCAATGCCGATCTGATATAATTTGTAGGTTCTAGCAGGGAAACCCTTCACCCCAGACCACTTCTTCATCACAGTGATGCCATCCTCTTCATACGGGTTGTCTGTAATAGAGGGGGGTCTCCAGCAGGAGATCCCCCCCCCCTATTAGCCGGAGTGGAGACAGGTGCTACAAGGAGGCATCTGGAGGACCCGTCTCATCCGTGGATCGCTTATTCATTTTAATGGGTGCCCAGGAAGAGAGACATCCGCCTAGCCAACCAGATCAGCCGATTTATGTGTTTTATGTCGTTTGTTCGTTCATTGTATTGTCTTTCCTTGAAAATCTGAGAAAACGTACAAATTCTGTTACAAATGATATTTTGGCACCTTCTAAGCCCAGAGGAAGGGCAATCCTCCAGCCATGGTTTCCCTAGAGGTTTCCCCCACAGGGGGTTTTTCCTTTCCTGCGTGCTGGAGGGTGACTCTTCGTGAGTCGGAGGTTTGCCATTTTGGGTTTGGTCATATAATATAATAAAAGTTTTGACCATTTAACACCCAATTATAATGTTTTGTGTCTTTATTTTGCATTCTTTGGTTTGGTGATTGGGATTCTGGGTCTATCACATATCACAAAATCATAAGGCCGGACATCTACTTCCCACACTGACATAGAATGGAGACAACAAGCGTTGCTGCACAATTAAGTGTACACATCCTTACATTAACCGGTTAAGGACTGGGCTGTTTTACAGCTAAATGACCAGAGCAAATTTCACAATTTTGCTATGCGCTTCTTTAGATGACTATAACTCAGCAGGTGAATAAAGTTCATCTTTGAATTTTACACTCTTTTTAAAGGACAGATAGGGCTTTGTTTTAGTGGCATTTGTCAGTATATATCATTTTTATTTTTTTCTCTAAAGTGGGCAAAATTGGAAAAAAATGCAAGAATTTAGCAATTGCGCCAGTTTATGCCAGCATTTTTCACACACGGTATGGACCACGGACAAAATTCATCTCCTTTCACATTCTTCCACTTCTCCCGTGCATGGGGATACCAAATATGTGTGCCTTATTCACTGTGCGGGCATGTGCCAGGGCTTGGCATAAAAGGAGGCTTTTTGGTCCATGAATTCTGCACTTGATTTTATAGCCGCATACTGTTTTCTGGGGGGCCTAATGCTGCTGAAACATTAGAATCACCCCATAAATGACTTCATTCACACAAGTAGACCCCACAAGGTTTCCTTCAAGGGGTTTATCATATTTTTAGCCAGTCCAGTTTTCTTCTGAAAGTTTCTTGAATAAGATGGAACAAAAAAAATTCAGCTATTTTTTAGCAAATGCGTCAGTTTATACCTGCATTTTTCACACACGGTATAGACCACGGACAAAATTCATCTCCTTTCAAATTCTGCCACTTCTCCTGAGCACGGGGATACCAAATATGTGGGCCTTATTATCACATAGAGAAGTAGGAGGGCGGACGATAGAAGAAGATTATTTCACAAATCGCTTTTTTTCAAAGCTGGTTTTACAAAACTCAACAGAGTTTCTATAACACGTCCAAAATATCTGCTCTTGAAGCAGAAATCCCAAAATATTCATCTAGGGGTACAATGGGAATTTATTTTTTGGAGTTTTCTAAAATAAGAAATTGCAGGTTTATGCGCATGGAGCTCTCCAGCAGATGAACTTTAGAGAACATCAAACATGACATCCACCCCTCACCCATTCCCTCCCCCACCCTTGGAGTAAAATCAGGGGAAAAATAAAAACGTAATGTAGGGCAAATATATTTTCAACGAATTAACTAAAATCTAATAATTCTGAACAGTGTGGTATTTTTTAAAACATGGCTCAATGCACAGGCCTGGTTGTGAGGGACATGAGGGACAGAAATATCGGGAATCTTTGCGGTGCCCGTCTTTTCTGCAGACGCGGCACTTTTTCTGGGGGTTGCTTCTGGTTGGTGTTGGGGGAATCCGACTGATGAAGTGTCTTTCAGTCAGTCGCGTGACATCCTCAGACTGGGGGCATTCTCGGGTGTCCTGAACATCAAAAATGAGGCCTTCAATAATTTTCTCCTGGAAATCCAGGTATGTGTCTCTGCCTCTGTTTTTTTTGTAGAGCGCAGATGAGTTGTGGATTTGCCACCTGTAACAGATAAATGGCCACTTTTTTGTACCAGGTTTTAGTTTGGCGTTTTACTAAATAGGGCTGTAAAACCTGGTCGCTTAAATCCAACCCCCCCCATGTACTTGTTATATTCGGACACGCTCACTGGTTTGTGCTTGTCCGATGTTGCCCCTCTTTCCCTCACTGCCACTGTTCCTGCGGTATGAATCGTGCTTAGCACATACACATCTTTGCGATCCCTGAACTTGACCGCCAGCAATTCCTCAGATGCATAAGCACAGGAGTCCCCCTTTACCATGCGCTTCCCCACTAATTGCTGTGGAAAACCAATTCGGTTTTTGCGCATGGTACCACATGCCCCAGTCCTTGCAGCATGCAAATGCCTAAACAGAGGCACACTGGAATAAAAATTATCACCGTACAGGTGGTACCCCTTGTGAAGCAGAGGCTGCATTATCTCCCACACAATCTTACTGCTGGTGGAAAGATCAGGGGGGCATCCAGGAACATTTATTGTGCGGTCCCGCCCTTCATAAATTCTGAAGGCGGTGGTATATCCTGACCCGCTTTCACACAATTTGTAGAGCTTAACGCCATATCTTGCCCTTTTGGAAGGTAGATATTGGCGAAAGCTAAGTCTGCCATGGAAGTTGAGGAGGGATTCGTCCACACTTACATTCTGCTCAGGGGTGTAGAGTTGCAGAAATAAATTATTCAGGGAATTTATTAGCGGTCTTATTTTGAACAACCGATCCCGGTTTGCATCGGTACTTGGGGGGGCCTGTGCGTTGTCATTGAAGTGGAGGAACCTCATTATTGTCTCATAACGAGACCTGGGCATTACTGCAGAATATACTGGGGTGGCTTGGGCGGTTCTTGTTGACCAGTAAGACCTAATGGAGGGCTTTTTGACAATACCCATATTTAGGGTGAGCCCCAAATTTTTTTTTAATTCCAGAAAATTGGTGGGCGTCCAATCTCTGGCATGGGTGGATGAAGGTTTCCGCCTTATATATTGAGTGGCATATAAATTTGTTTCGTGGACAATCTGATTTAGGATGTCGTCCGTTATAAATAAATGGAAGTAATCCATTTGGACAAAATTTGTATTGTCCACGGTTATGCCAGGAGTGGCAGTAAATCCGTGGATTCTAGGCCCAAAAGATGGGGCAGGTGCCCATACAAGAGCCTGGACTGAAGGGACCAGGCTGTCCCGTGCTACAGCGCTACTTGGCCCTGCGCTTTCAAGTTCTGCAGTTTCAACTGCATCAGGGACAACGTCCCCTGAAGATGAACCTGAAGTGACGCTGTCATCGTCACTACCTAAAACAGGTTCCATCTCGGACGCCATCTCTGATGCGGTCTCCGACTCAGACCACAGCATGGCGTATGCCTCCACGGCGCTAAACAACTTCCTCGCCATAACGTAACTAACACTAACACTAACTAAACAAATTTTTTTTTTTATATAAAACACACAAACTAACTGCTATATATATCTACACTACCGCTAACAAAAAAATAAACCGCTATTGCTATATATATTATATATATGTGGATATATATATAATTATATACTCCCTACCTGCCTATTCTAATAGAATAAAAGATAGAAAGGTAGATATATGGAAAAAAAGATAGATGGATAGATAGATTGTATAGATAGATAGAAATCTATCTATACAGAGAATGTTTTAGAGTGTAACTGTATTTTTTGTGTAACTGTAACTGTAATCTTCTGGCAGCAATTCTCCCGAGTCTCTTCTTCTCCTCAAACTGAAACAATGTTTGAGGAGAAGAAAAGAGGCAGGAGATTTACTGCCAGAAAAGTCAAAATAAAACAAATGTGGTCGCTGTGATAGGTTTTCACAGCGATCACATGTTCAGGGACCATCAGATTGGTCCCTGATACTCTGCCCAGTGCCCAGAGCTGTTGGTAACAGCGTGGGCACAGGGCTGTGTGCACGCGATCGCGTGCACACTGTTTTCTATGCAGAAATGCATGTGATCGCTGTGATTGGTTGTCACAGCGATCACATGTTCAGGGGCCAAAAGATTGGTCCCTGATACTCTGCCGAGTGCCCAGAGCTGTTGGTAACAGCGTGGGCACAGGGCTGTGTGCACGCGATCGCGTGCACACTGTTTTCTATGCAGAAATGCATGTGATCGCTGTGATTGGTTGTCACAGCGATCGCGCGTGCACAGTCTCTGAAGTGCCGCTGTAAATAGTCTATACGGCGGACTTTAGAGACCCTGACCGCTGGCCGTATATTTACGGCCAGCGGTCGGGAACCTGTTAAAGGAACAATGACTTTCCTATTCACTACAAAAGAACCAAGATGGGAACTCCAGACAAGATGGGAACTCCAGACAAGATGGGAACTCCAGACAAGATGGCTGCTGCACGAAACTAAATCATTTAAACATTATCATCACTTTCACATATTACATATCTTAGTAATTCGGCATCCTGCTTGATAATTCACAATGTAATTTCATACAGAGAATATAAGCAAATAAATCATCCTTCACAAACCTCCCTTTTTCTCATATTAAATTACAGAAATTATATATATTATGATTATGAAACTCAAACAATATATCAATAGGGCCACAACTAATATGATGCCATCACCAATGTCCGGTTAGGGTATGGGGTCCCACCAGTGTATCAACAAGTCATGTACATCATCGTCCTCTTCTTCTCCTGTCTTCTGATTAGAACACTTGATACTGCTGACGGATTCACTCAGGTCTTTGGTCTTTACTTGGAACTTTGCTGATGTCATCAGGACTTGATTTGGTCCTTTTCATCTGTCAGACACCGTCTCTTTTAGTTTATGTCACCGGGCTATACACAAAACCTCATGCTGTGAGCCTGGTGTGAGATCCCACGTAGGCGGATTAGTGGGGTGTTATTGTGACCCCACAAACCCTCTGCTCATCTGTCTTCTTACTTGTCTGGGCGGCTGCTTGGAATTGTGACACTTCCGTCAGTTCATGACAAACGCGTTGTACTGGCTCCGGCTGCGCCTGCCGCACCTCAGTAATGGAGTTCATCGTATTAAAAATCTTTTAGTTCATGTTTACTGGCACTTGCTGGGGAACCCCAACCCTTGTCAATTGTTACTAATCTGGTGATAACATCTACGTACTATAAAAGTTGTTCTAAGTACATACAATAACAATGTCAGGCCCTTAAACTAAATCAAACAAACACCTTTTACTTCTCTGTTCCAATGGACAGGGCACCTAGAAGATGTGTAATTATTGGGTACGTTTCATTTGCACTTGGTGTCACGCTTTCCAGCAGGATTTGTACCTTGATCTGAGCTGATTTCCTGGAACATTTCCAGCACACCAAAATATACACAGATTCCACATGTTTATCTGACAAATGTCGCAAACCAATTTTCCTTACTCTAATTTGTATTGCATGGGAAGGCCTCTCAAGGTCTGTTCTCTTCGTGGGAGAAGGGTATGATAAGGTTGGCACCGGTCTGCCAGGACTGTTCTGTAGGCAAATCAAACAGCTCTAACAGAATTTAGCAGCATCAGCTGTAAAGCCTGGGACATACCAATTAGATCTTACCAAATCGATCCTTGCAGTCTTGGGGCATATGTGAGGTCATACACCATCAATGCAAAAGCCATCAAGAGTGCCTTGGGTCTTACCGGTTCACGTTCCCTTATCCGTCCACATTCTGTTAGAATCTGGTTCTCACGCCTTCCGCTCCAAGTTGGACTCTTCCTGTGGAGAACAAGCTGTTTCATTGTACAAACATTAATTGATCTTAATCAAATAATTAATTTGAAGAAAAACATTAACAAATAACATCTTTACATCAAACGTTCACATTGAGCAATAACTAGAAATGATACATGCAAACTCATTTTTGTTCTTTTTATATATATATATATATATATATATATATATATATGTATATATATATATATATATATACACACACACACACACACACACACACAAACACTGCACAGAATTTTCCTTTCACAATAACAACGACAAAAAACAAATAACTAAAAATGTTTTAAAATGGGAATATTCCACTTCTGTACCTTTTATCTGACACATGACTCTAATAGTCCAATGCTAAGGCTTGTCCAGAACTTTACATAAAGCTTAACTTCAGTATTTAATATTCCCACAACACTTCTTAAATACAATTATTAAACAAACTAACTTTGGAATAACATCTGAAGAACTGCTGATATCTTATTGTACAAACATCAGGTCAATACTTGGGATAACATTGTTCCCCTGTCACTTACACACAACGTCTGCAGTGGGGAAAATACAGGCCGAGCTTCAGGCCCCCCTGAGAACAGGTCTACACACACGAGCACATTGTCATACACTTCTTCCTCGGGTAGTTGTATGTTCTGCAGTCGCTGGGACGGGTAATCTGGCCGGGCTGCACTTTTCACAGGTACCTTTGCTGTTTTACCTATGTCATGCCGTGCGCACATCATGCCGGCTGCTACAAACCTAGTGGTGGCATTATTGTATCCAGGGACAAGCCAATTTACTGACACCTGGCTGCACATACCCTTGTTGTCAGTTCTGTTTTCTCTTGCTCTCTCAATTGGCTTACCCAATGATCCAATAAAGTTCCTACTACCAATGGGCCCATAATTGTGGGTGATGCCAAAAGCGTACCTAGAGACCTAGAGTCAGTGTATATGTCGGCCGTCTTACCTTCTGCCAGGTTACAGCCTCAGCGAGCACCTCCAGCTCCGCTCCTTGAGATGAACAAGAAGGTGAGAGTGGTTTCTGGGTAATTTACCTTGTGCCTCGTATCCTGTTCTACACATGCTGTATATGATAAAGTATGTCTACATTACAAATTTACATTGGAAACCCATGTCACATATAGATAGAACATTTCAAAAGGGTGGAGTTTTATTGTTCCACATTTATCTGATGATCCAGAACACTTGTAAATCCCACCCACCAGGTCCTGTAAATACCTGATTAATACAAAAATAAACAAAATATGTTACTGAAATCTGGCATAAAATAAACAATATTCAAACAATTTTTTTGTTTTGCCTTCTCCCCATCTAAATCTATAAAGACTCATCTGTGAGTGACGTCACCTCTGCCTCCTGTGTAAATTGGCTGGAGGGGGATGGTCTCTTACACAATACCTCATATTGGGTGGAGACTACAGCACAGCTTCACCGTTCTGGAAGGATCTGGAACCATCTACACAGAAAAACCTCAAAATGTAGGTTACTGTCATACACATTTAATCTGGGTTACTCCTTGAAGCTCATACACATTTTGTAGATCTCCTAGAACCAAATTCATTAATTCAAAACAAAATAAAACACAAAACAAAACTACCTGATCAGTCCCTTCACCATTCCCTCCTATTTGGACTTTGCGAAAGTAATGTAGCAGGGTTCAAAACTACATATTAACATAATGAGATTAGGCACTCTATCGGGGGGGGGGGGGCACTAGTTTAACCCCTTGTAATACACAACAGCCTGGAACAAAAAAGATTACTTTCTCCTGACAAAAATACATTTTATCTTTAAAATGACCTGCAACCATTTACCTGTAAAACATCTCACATTTTCAAAAATAACATTTAGGCAGCCCCATAGCACGCGCCTCATGTGTGAAAACAAAAAAAACCAAGACAAATGTAATTAGTTATTCAATAACACAGAAAATAATATATCTGGTAATATAAATTACTGCAAACCAATAAGCTGTACATAAGAATAGGGAACAGAGGGGGCTCATACATTTTCAAGACCCCGTGTCTCACAATATCTGTAGTTTAATTCATTTGAATCAACATCAGAACATTCCAACATTAAATCTTATCACATTATAACACATTAATCTGCAGTATAGCTTTTATCTTTCTACAAACAGATCCAGCCGGCTGTAATATTTTTCTCGCTTGGTGTAGTTACAGACGACTGTGCTGCGCGAAAATAAAACACGTTGCATAAAAAAAATGAAAAAAAAGTGGAACTGATTTTAACCCCATACACAAAACACTAACATTTTTAGACATTACTGCTGTTAAAAATAGGAAACATACAATATAGTTCTGCTTTTATTGTGGCCATTAGTTTCAAACTTCAGACATGTTACATTACACACATCACACAGATGTCACATCACATCACACATGTTACATTGCACACATCACACAGATGTCACATCACATTACATATGTATCACACATCACACAGATGTCACATCACATTACATATGTATCACACATCACACAGATGTCACATCACATTACACATTACACTCCCCCCGTTCTGACCCACGTCAGTCACTGCAATGTACCTGGCTGCTCCGTTTTCTTCACTCTTCCAATGAAAATTTACACCTGTATTTAAATTGTTCTTTCTCACATCATCTTACTTGTAACTACCTGTAATCACCTGATCACATGCAAACATCCTTCTTACGCTGCCAGCCTCTTCAACTATTTTTTTTTCAGTGTGTTATTTTGCCTTCACATACTTTACAATTAAAGCCCCAGCTCCTTTTGCTCATTCTAATGTTGGCCGGGACCAGTGCCCCAAAGCATCTTTGTCCAACTTCCTCCTGACCCCATGTTCGGAGAGCAGTAGGGTGATTTCCGGTAAATCCCCCACCTCCAGGCAAACAGGCCAAGTTTGCCGACAAATATCTCAGACCAGTCTATCTCCTGGACTGTCTTACCAATACGATATCAAAAGTCGTTCCTCCAGACATTCTAGCAGTAGGATTCTCTGATCCCTCACTGGATTGAACATCAAGAACAGACAAAATGCTGCCAATCAACAATTACAAGAGCAAATTCTTCAACACAATCGACATTCATGAACCTCCATTGATTCAAGCAGGAGTTGGTAACACTTCACTTATGCAGAACACTTGCTGCCGGGGGGTGTCTTCCAGTTCATACAGCCCGTAATGTAACATATATCCCAAACTCTTTCCTCTAGCACTTTGCAATGGTTTCACATGCAAATTATATTTGGTAACATAAATATATTATCCTCCCCGCTCAGCCGTTCACTCTGTGGGTTGTAGTTTAGGGGGTTGTTATCTATGTTGGTGATAATTTCTTTACGGGCTATGGGTCTGATCCAATACCAATGTCCTTCACTGTAATTACTACTACGACACAGGTGGCACCTGGGATAAGTGTCAGGGTCATTCATTGAATACAGGATGTTATATTACAACGGTATTCAATCCAGCGGTCTGATGTTATTCTACTACAGACTTAATTACTTGGATGTTATTTTACATCAAAGTGTATATGCCGGATTATCATGTGCTAGAAATCAGTCTGTACTGATTCCAACCTTATGCCAGTCTGGCAATGCATACAACTGGTTTATGGACCCTTACACACAATATCACTGTCTGGCAATGAGCCAGGAAAATATAAATGATTTTCTAATACAGTATTCAAAGTTTTTCCCTGTTGCACTGGGTAATGGTATTGAGTGCAAATTCAATATAGACACAATTGCTTCTCCTTGCACTGGATTCTACATTATCAGGACTTAACCATTGAAGCTCCTGTGGTACTACATGATATTACTCACAACTGTCTATGGGTCTGAGCCAATACCAGTCAGTACCTCCCAACTATAATCCCAGACAAACGGGTAACAGAACAACTATTAATCCTCAACAATTTTACACAACTAAATAACAAATAACGCTGCAACAAAGCAGCAAGCACAAGTTTTGTTTTTTCCTCACAGTCCAAACTACAATCTTTGCATTTCAAATACTTCACATGTGAGTTACGACTTCTCTCTGCCATGCGCTACATCACTGCATTCCAAAGACATCTCACAATTGTTAACTATGTATTTGCTGGCAAAAATTCTCTCATGTCTTTCAAATAAACAGTTTAACCCCTTCGCGCTCAGCGACGTAATAATCCGTCGCGCTAACTGCATCGTTAGCGCTCAGCGACGGATTATTACGTCGCGGGGATAACGGCCATTTCGGCCGTCTTCCCGTCACATACAGGAGCTGTGACGCTGCTGTCTCGTACAGCAGCTGTCACAGCTCCTACAGCGGGGACCGATCGCTGTGTCCCCGCTGATTAACCCCTTAAAAGCCGTGTTCAATAGTGATCACGGCTTTTTAGGGGTTAAGCTACAATCGCCAGCCTGCTACGCGATAGCGGCTGGCGATGGTGGCTATGGCAACCGGACACCAAACTATGGCGTCCGGCTCTGCCATCGACGGAAGCCTAGTGGGTCCTGACGAAGTCAGGACCCACTATGCTTGCTGTCAGTGAGTAGCTGACAGTTCTAATACACTGCACTACGCATGTAGTGCAGTGTATTAGAATAGCGATCAGGGCCTCCTGCCCTCAAGTCCCCTAGTGGGACAAAGTAATAAAGTTAAAAAAAAGTTAAAAAAAGATGTGTAAAAATAAGAAAATAAAAGTTTTAAAAGTAATAAAAGTAAAAATCCCCCCTTTTCCCTTATCAGTCCTTTATTATTAATAAAAATATATAAACAAACCAATAAACTATACATAATTGGTATCGCCACGTCCGTAACGGCCTGAACTACAAAATTATTTCGTTATTTATCCCGCGCGGTGAACGCCGTAAAAGAAAATAATAATAAACCGTACCACAATCACAATTGTTTGGTCACTTCACCTCCCAAAAAAAATAATAAAAAGAGATCAAAAAGTCGCATGTACCTAAAAATGGTACTGATAGAAACGACAGTTCGTTACGCAAAAAATAAGTCCTCGCACGGCTTTATTGATTGAAAAATAAAACCGTTATGGCTCTTAGAATAAGGAACACAAAAAGTGAATGATTGTTTACAAAACGTATTTTATTGTGCAAACGCCATAAGACATAAAAAAAACCTATAAACATCTGGTATCGCCGTAATCGTATCGCCCCGCAGAATAAAGTGAATATGTCATTTATAGCGCACGGTGAACGCAGTAAAAAAAAAAAGAATAAAAAAACAATAGTACAATCGCTGTCTTTTAGTCACCACGCCACCTAAAAATAGAATAAAAACTGATCAAAAAGCCGCATGCACCCCAAGAAAACTACAATGGATTCCTCAAGGGGTCTAGTTTCCAAATTGGGGTCACTTTTGGGGGGTTCCCAATGTTTTGGCACCACAAGACCTCTTCAAACCGGACATGGTGCCTAATAAAAAAGAGGCCTCAAAATCCTCTAGGTGCTCCTTTGCTTCGGAGGCCGGTGCTTCAGTCCATTACCGCACTAGGGCCACATGTGGGATATTTCTCTAAACTGCAGAATCTGGGCAATAAGTATTAAGTTGCGTTTCTCTGATAAAACCTTTTGTGTTATAAAAAAAATGGTATAAAGAGGATTTTCTGACAAAAATTTTTTTTTAATTTCACCTCTACTTTGCTCTAAATTCCTGTGAAACACCTAAAGGGTTCATAAACGTTCTAAATGCTGTTGTGAATACTTTGAGGGGTCTAGTTTCTAAAATGGGGTGTTTGATAGGGGTTTCTAATATATGGGCCCCTCAAAGCAACTTCAGAACTGAAGTGGAACCTAAAAAAAAAAAAAAAATCAGGCAATACTTCGCTTCTTACATTATACTGATAATGAGCCGTGCCCACCCCGAGATGACCCCAGTTTTGACCGTTTGTATAAACGGAGACCCCTATTAGACCGTTTCAGTGCCCGGTTTTCCCAAGCATACACCCCCAAGAAGTGTATTTCTATTGATGAGTCCTTGGTGGATTTTAAAGGGAGGGTTCAATTCCGCGAGTACCTGCCGGGTAAGAGGGCAAGGTATGGCGTGAAGATGTATGAGCTGCGAGAGTGCATCAGGGTATACCTACAGGTTTAGGATATATGAAGGGAAGGACACCAGTGCTCAGCCCCCAGAATGCCCCCCCTTACTGGGCGTTAATGCAAAAATTGTGTGGGATTTGGTGCACCCACTGCTGGACCAGGGTTACCACCTCTACCTGGATAATTTTTATACCGGCGTCCCACTCTTCAACTGCCTCGCTTCCAGTCCTGTGGCATGCGGCACTGCTAGAAGAAATCTGAGAGGCCTCCCTAAGACTCTGCAGGGCAAACAAGAAGGGGTGAGCGCAGGGCACATTCTAGCAGCAACATATTGTGTGTCAAGTACAAGGACAAGAGAGATGTCACACCAGTACCCATGTACCTGTACGAGGTACCAGTACAGAGACCCCTAAACCAGACTGCATCCTGGACTACAATAGGTACATGGGAGGGGTGGACTTGTCAGATCAAGTCCCGAAGCCCTACAGTGCCATGCGGTGTGGTATAAGAAGCTGGCCGGGCACATCATACAGATGGCATTGTACAACGTGTACGTGCTACGTCGATGTACAGGCCAGAGGGGAACTTTCCTGGAATTTCAAGAGGTGATTATCAAGAACCTAATCTTTAGGGACCAGGAACTGGGGGGGGCACCCAGTACTTCTGGAAGCGGGGCCACACACATCGTACCAGGGCAACACTTTCCAGGAGAAGTTCCCCAAACTGGCAAGAAGGGAAAAAGTCAAAAGAGGTGCAAAGTCTGCTATAAGAGTGGTATAAGGGAGGACACAATATATCAATGTAACGCGTGTCCCGAAAAACCAGAGCTCTGTATGAAAGAGTGTTTTAAAATGTATCATACATCCCTTGTTTTATAATTTACCCCAATTCTACTTACCCTGATGCACTCCGCACAGCTTATCCCCCCTCGTCTTTCCCTTCTGGGCCCTGCTGTGTGCCCAGGCAGCTGATAACAGCCACATGTAGGGTATTGCCATACCCGGGAGAACCCACATTACAGTTTATGGGGTGTATCTCTCCGGTCAAAATGCTCACTACACCTCTAGATGAATGCCTTAAGGGTGTAGTTTTTAAAACGGGGTCACTTCTTGCGGGTTTCAACTGTACTGGTACCTCAGGGGCTTCTGCACACATGACTTTGCACGAGAAAATCCCCAGTAGGCCAAATGGTGGTCCTTTCGTTCTGAGCCCTCCCATGGGCCCAAACGGCAGTTTATCACCACAAATGGGGTATTGCTGCACTCAGGACAAATTGTGCAACAGAATGGGGTATTTTATTTCTTGTGAAAATAAGAAATTTTCAGCCAAAACTACATATTATTGGAAAAAAATAATTTTGTTTTAATTCCAAGCCCAATTCAAATAAGTTCTGTCAAAAAACTGTGGGGTTAAAATGGTCACAACACCCATAAATGAATTCCTTGAGGGGTGTAGTTTCCAAAATGGGGTCACTTCTGGTGGTTTTCTATTGCTTTGATACCTCCGGTGCTCTGCAAATGCGACATGGCACCCGAAAACCAAACCAGCAAAATCTGTACTCCAACAAACACATAGCGCTCCTTTCCTTCTGAGCCCTCCCATGGGCCCAAACAGCAGTTTATCATCACAAATGGGGTATTGCCGCACTCAGGACAAATTGGGCAACAAAATGTAGTATTTTATTTCTTGTGAAAATAAGAATTTTTTAGCTAAAACGACATATTATTGGAAAAAAAATATTTTTTTTTAATTCCCAGCCCAATTCAAATAAGTTCTGTGAAGAAACTATGGAGTCTAAATGGTCACAACACCCATAAATGAATTCTTTGAGGGGTGTAGTTTCCAAAATGGGGTCAGTTCTAGTGGGTTTCCATTGCTTTGATACCTCTGGGGCTCTGCAAATGCGAGATGGCACCCGAAAACCAAACCAGCAAAATCTGCACTCCAAAGAACACACAGCACTACTTCACTTCTGAGGCCTCCCATGGACCCAAACTGCAGTTTATCGCCACAAATGGGGTATTGCTGCACTCAGGAGAAATTGGGCAACAAAATGGGGTATTTTGTTCCCTGTGAAAATAAGAAATTTTGATAAAAAATTACATCTTATTGGAAAAAATGTAATTTTTTTCATTTCACAGCCCAATTCAAATAGGTGCTGTGAAAAAACTGTGCGGTCAAAATTGTAACAACAACCATATTTGAATTCCTTGAGGGGTGTAGTTTCCAAAATGGGGTCACTTCTGTGGGTTTCCATTGCTTTGTTACCTCTGGGGCTCTGCAAATGCAACATGGCACCCGAAAACCAATCCAGCAAAATCTGGACTCCAACAAACACATAGCGCTCCTTTCATTCTGAGCCCTCCCATGGGCCCAAACGGCAGTTTATCACCACAAATGGGGTATTGCCGCACTAAGGACAAATTGGGCAACAAAATTGGGTATTTTGTTCCCTGTGAAAATAATAAATTTTGATCACAAATGACATCTTATTGGAAAAAATGACATTTTTTTAATTTCACAGCCCAATTCAAATAGGTGCTGTGAAAAAACTGTGCGGTCAAAATGGTAACAACAACCATAAATGAATTCCTTGAGGGGTGTAGTTTCCAAAATGGGGTCACTATTTGGGGATTCCTACTGTTTTGGCACCTCAACACCTCTTCAAACCTGGCATGCTGCCTAAAATATATTCTAATAAAAAAGAGGACTCAAAATGCACTAGGTGCTTCTTTGCTTCTGGGGCTTGTGTTTTAGTCCACGAGCGCACTAGAGCCACATGTGGGACATTTCTAAAAACTGCAGAATCTGGACAATACATATTTAGTAGTGTTTCTCTGGTAAAACCTTCTGTGTTACAGAAAAAAAATGAATAAAATTTAAATTCAGCAAGAAAGATGAAATTTGCAAATTTCACCTCCACTTTGCTTTAATTCTTGTGAAATGCCTGAAGGGTTAAAAAAACTTTCTAAATGCTGTTTTGAATACTTTGAGGGGTCTAGTTTTTAAAATGGGGTGTTTTATCAGGGTTTCTAATACATAGGCCCCTCAAAGCCTCTTCAGAACTGAAGAAGTACCTTAAAAAAAAGGATTTTGAAATTTTCTTAAATATATGAGAAATTGCTGTTTATGTTCTAAGCCTTGTAACGTCCAAGAAAAATAAAAGAATGTTCAAAAAACAATGCCAATCTAAAGTAGACTTATAGGAAGTGTGAACTAGTAACTATTTTGGGTGGTATAACTGTCTGTTTTACAAGCAGATGCATTAAAATTCTGAAAAATGCAATTTTTTCCAAATTTTCACTAAATTTTGCAATTTTTCACCAATAAACACTGAATATATCGACCAAATTTTACCACGAATATGAAGCCCAATGTGTCACGGGAAAACAATCTCAGAATCGCTTGGGTAGGTTTAAGCATTCCGACGTTATTACCACATAAAGTGAAATATGTCAGATTTGAAAAATGGGCTCTGAGCCTTAAGGCCAAAACTAGGGTGCGTCCTTAAGGGGTTAAGATCACGTACACACCTGCAATCCTTCATCACACAAAAAGCTTCAACATACCTTTTTGGATCCATCTTTCAACCCGTTCTGACTAAGGAGTCTCATCCATAAAGAAGTGACGTTCTGACAGCTGGATTCCAAGGCTTACGCAATACATGTGTGAATGGTGTAAGAATAAGCTCCTTACCTACCGCGGTTTTTTGTAATTCACAGATGCAAAGCCAGACCTCTCCAGTGACAGCTTATCAGACGTGCAATCTTCCTGGGTTTTATCGGCACCATTTCTGTCGTGGAAATCCATCGCTCAAAATATATTAGACTGAAATTTATACGAGTCCCAACAGACTCTCAAGGCCAGACTCCATTAGTCAGTATCCTAATTAGGATATTTCACCGATATATATCGAGAGAGGAGAAGAAAACACACAGACACGCTTATATGTTCAAAATGCTCCTCTGAAGGATTTATTACCAAACTCAAACTGTTAAACTGAAATTCAGAAGGGGTGTAGGCTTGAGGTAAACCAATCAGAGACAATGTAACAATATTTGTTATTCAGTAAAAAGCATATCATAACGTACATCCCAGATACATCATTATAATTCTTCACACATTATGTTTACAGGTTTCTTATCTCTCTTTTGGACAGAATATCCTCGTGGAGATGGGGGGAGACCTTCCCTCACGCATACTTGCCATCCTCCCATCTCACTCCCTATCCAACTTCACATGGGAACCAAGGTCAAAGATAAAACATACAAAATCAACATTACTTGTATTAAAGGAACAATGACTTTCCTATTCACTACAAAAGAACCAAGATGGGAACTCCAGACAAGAAGGCTGCTGCACGAAACTAAATCATTTAAACATTATCATCACTTTCACATAATACAGATCTTAGTAATTCGGCATCCTGCTTGATAATTCACAATATAATTTCATACAGAGAATATAAGCAAATAAATCATCTTTCACATTAGCAACGCTCTGACTGGGGATTCTGCTCCTAGGGAAGCCCCTGACAACACTGTCCATAAATGGACACTGACGTTAGGAGCTTTAAGATGCCAAAATCCTAGGCCAGAACACTGGCATTGCACTGGCTGGGGATTCCACTCCTGGAGAGAGCCCCTGACGTCACTGTCCATATATGGATTCTGCTCCTGGAGGATCCCTTGATGTTACTGTCTGTACATAGACAGTGACATTAGGGGCTTTGTAATGTGAGAATTCCAAGTCAGAGCGTTGTCAGCGCTGTGGCCGGGAATTACGCTTGTAGAGAAAGCCTCTCACTTTACTGTGCATATATGGCTTTAAATATCCATATTTGGCTTTAAACTCTGGAGTCCCCGGCCAGAGCATCGCAAGCACTCACTGGCCGGGAACTCCTGACTTGGGAAAGCCCTTGATGTCACTTTCACTATATGGACAGAGATGTTAGGAGTTTAAAAACCCAGGAATCCATGGCCAGAGCGTCGGCAATACTCTGGTTAGTGATTACTCTCCTGGAAGGAGCCCCTGATGTCTGTCAATTGTTATGGTAGTAGTCGGATATGATCTTTAATAAATTGAAACCATTTTTTTAAGCTTTAAGAACAAGGTTTGACAATGATAAGTTCTACCCATGTGTATCTAATGCTGATATGTATCCATGCTCCTTACTCATTTTAATATTGTGTGATTGAACTTGGTAACTTGGTATGCTTGGCTGACTGTACTGTATGATCAGAAGTAGTAACTAGATGTTTACGAATCAGATTCAGATAAGTTTTAGTAATGATACTTAGTTCAACAGATAGAGAGGTCCTATAGTGGAGGACCAAGTCAATGTGAGCTCGAAATTTTGAACAAAAAAATAACAGAGTAAAAAGTAAATTTAGATTAAAAACTTACTATTAAAATACAAACCAGACAGCTCTCCAAGGTAGAGTTTGAGAAGCTGCATACTATATTCTAATGCTACTTTGCCTAAATGGTAAGCAAATAGATTTTTTTTTTCTACCTAAAATGGCAGAAAACACACTATTTTGGAGATGGAAAGGATGGCTAGAGGGCAAATGGAGGAGGCCATAGTTTTTTAATTGCTTTTTTTTCCTGGGTGTTTTTTTTATTCCATTTGCTAACAATTTAGGCAAAGTAGCTCAAAAGTAAACATTTTTAAAATCCGTAATTTTGTGAAGTATTGTAATTGGAAATTTTCACGCACGCCTGTTTTGAGTAACAATGTTAGCTTTTTGAGACTTTATGCTGTTTTCGCATCTTTTAAATAGTATGTTGGTACCAGCGGGAGAGGAGACCTCCTGCATGACAGATTTAATATAATTGACACCAGCGGATATTATAGCTGAAATCTATGCTAGCTGGCGTAGGTATCTGTTTGTGGAGCACTGAACACCCAAGGTGTGCCAAATTTGTTCAGAGCTGTGGGCTTCTTAGAGTATGTTCACATTAAGTTTTTTCTTTTCGACTGAGGTATACGTCGGGAGAAGACTAAGTATACCTCCAACGGAAGGCCTCGACGTATCCCATTGTATACGCATACAGTGGGATATGTCACCTGAATTTCTCGGGCACAGAGCTACTTTAAGCACTAGGCTCGGTAAAGCCGCTGATGTTACTGTCCATATATGGGCAGTGATGTTAGGGGCTTAAACAAAATCAAGAATCCACACCCAGTGCGTTAGCATTGTTCTGGCCTGGGATTCGGCCTCTGGAGGAGCCCCTGACGTTACTTTCCATATATGGACAGTGACTACAGGGGTTTTAAGATGCCGGAATCCTAGGCTAGAACATCGGCAACACTCTGGACAAGGTCTCTGCTCCTGGAGGAAGCCTATATTGTCACTGTGTATATATGGACAGTGACGTCAGAGGATTTGAGATGCTGGAATCCCTAGTCAGAGCATCGACAATGCTGTGGCAGGGAAAACCGGTTCTTGAGGGAGCCTGTGATGTCACTTTCCATATATGGACAGTGATGTCATGGGCTTTCAACTATGGAGTCCCCAGCCAGAGCAACAAAATCCCTCTGGCTGGGGGCCCCTGTCTTGGGAAGGCTCTTGACATCACTGTCCATATATGAACAGTGATGTTAGGAGCTTAAAAACTCAGAATCCACAGGCAGAACGTTGGCAACGCTCTGGCTGGGAATTCCGCTCCTTGAGGAGACCCTGACAACACTATCCATAAAAGGACTGTGAGTTCAGGAGCTTTAAGATGCCGAAATCCTAGGCCAGAACCTCGGCATTGCTCTAGCTGGACATTCCGCTCCTGGAGGGAGATTCTGATGTCAGGGTCAAAATATGGACAGTGACGTTAGAGGCTTTGAGATGTTGGAATCCCCGACTAGAGCATTGGCAATGCTCTGGCCAGGGATTCTGCTCATGGAGGAAACCTTGACGTTACATATATAGTAATATTAAGGGATTAGTAATGCGAGAATTTCAGGCCAGAGTGTTGCCAATGCTCTGGCCAGTGATTCCGCTCCTGGAAGGAGCCCTTGACGTTAATGTCCAGATATGCAGTGATGTTAGGGGCTTTGAGATGCCGGAATCGCCGGCCAAAGTGTCGGCAACGCTCTAGCCGGGGATTCTGCTTCTGTAGGATCCCCTGACTTTACTGTCCATGTATCGACAGTGACGTGAGGGGCTTTCTAATGCAAGTGTCCCAGACCAGACCATTGGCAAAGCTGTGGCTGGGGACTAGACTACTAGAGGGAACCCCTGACGTTATTGTCCATAAAAAGGCGGTAACGTCAAGGGCCCCACTAGTACTGGAATCCCCGGTCAGAGTGCTACCGATGCTCTAGGCCGGGGTCCGAATAGTTCAAAGCTTATTTCAGTAGGCTTCTGTTTAATATTGGCGTATAAAAATGCCAGTATTTTTTAATTCCACCCATTGGTTATATGCAACAACGGGAGGTGAGGTCCTCTTGCTCGACAGATTTACTATAAGTTACATCAGGCATTGGCGTAAATTATAGCGGAAATCCATGGCAGATTGTTTCTAGCGTCGATTTCAGTTTGTGGAGCCTTGACAGCCAAAGTTGTGTCAAATTTATTAAGAGCCATGCTGATATATAATCATGCTTCTTATGTATGTTTTAATATTGTGTGATTGAACATGATGTTCTAGACTAGATAAAAAGTTACTATTAAAAAAAAAAAAACAGACAGCTCCCTACCAAGTTAGAGTTTGAGAAGCTGCATACTATACTCTCCTGCTACTTTGCCTAAATGGTAAGCAAATTGATTATTTTCTTTTTCTACCTAAAATGGCAGAAAACACACCTATATTGGAGATGGAAAGGACGGCTAGAGGGGAAATGGAGGAGGCCGGTGTTTTTAAATTGCATTTTTTTCCTAGGTGTTTTTTATTCTATTTGCTGACAATTTTGGCAAAGTAACTCAAAAGTAGATGTGTTTATAATACTTGATTTTGTAAAGCAATGTAATGGGTCAAAATAAAGACATTGAGGGGGACTTATTAAATATCTTGTGGTAGTTATCTGACAGAAGAAAAGTTGCAAATTATGTTTCACGCCTGTTTTTAAAAAAAAATTATGTTTTTTTGGAAAATTATGCTGCTTTCGCCTCTTTCCAAACAGGAAGTGGGTCCCAGCGGTAGGGGGTTCTGCTGCACGACAGATTCAATATAAACACAACAGAAATTAGTTTAAATCATAGCGGAAATCTATGCAAGCTTGTATCTGGCATAGCTTTGAGTTTGTGGAGTCCTGACAGCCCATGTTGCGGCAGATTTATTAAGAGCCGTCCGCTTCTTAGTAAATTTATGGCAACTTACTTCTGAAGGTTTCTGTTTAAAACCGGTATATGAAATGCCAGTCCTAATAAATTCCCCCATTGCATTCATGTAACCAGCTTTAGGACTTAAAAGTCAATTATCACAACAAGTGACATTGTTAGTTGTTAAGGTAGGGTAAATGAATTAAGGTAGTCGGATATGAGCTTTAATGAATTGAAAGTATTTTTTTTAAGCTCTTTAGAGCAAGATTTGACAATAAAAAGTTCTTCCTATGTGTATGTAATGCTGATATGTATCCATGCTCCTTACTTATTTTAATATTGTGTGATTGAATTTGATATGCTTGCCTGACAGTACTGTATGATCAGAAGTAATGGCTAGATGTTTAAGAATCAGATTCAGATAAGTTTTAGTAATGATACTTAGTTCAACAGATAGAGAGGTCCTATAGGGAAAGACCAAGTCAATGTGAGCTTGAAACTCTGAACAAATAAATACCAAGTCAGGCAGAGTAAAAAGTACATTTAGATTAAAAAGTTACTATTAAAATACAAACCACACAGCTCTTCAAGGTAGAGTTTGAGAAGCTGCATAATATACCCTCCTGCTACTTTGCCTAAATGGTGAGCAATTAGAAATTTTTCTACCTAAAATGGCAGAAAACACACCATTTTGGAGATGGAAAGGACGGCTAGAGGGGAAATGGAGGAGGCCGTAGTTTTTTAATTAAATTTTTTTCCTTGGTGTTTTTTTTTTCCATTTGCTAACGATTTAGGCAAAGTAGCTCAAAAGTAAATGTCTTTATAATACATGATATTGTAAAGTAATGTAATGGGAAGTTTTGGCGCATGCCCGTTTTGAGTAAAAATGTTAGCTTTTTGAGACTTTATGCTGTTTTCGCGTCTTTTCAACTAGTAAGTCGGGACCAGCGGAAGAGCAGATCTTCTGCATGACATATTTAATTTACACCTGCGGATATTGTAGCTGACATCTATGCTAACTGGTGTAGATGTCAGTTTGTGCAGCACTGACAACCCAAGTTGCGCCATATTTATTCAGAGCAGTGGGCTTCTTGGAGTATGTTCACATTCAATTTTTTATTTTCTTCAGAGGTATGTGTCGGGAGAAGTCTCTACGTATACCTCCAACGGAAGGCTGTATAGGCATAGAGTGGGATATATCACCTGAACTCCCCGGGCACAGCGTTACTTTAAGCACTAGGCTCGGAAAGCCCCTGACGTTAGCAACGCTCTGACTGGGGATTCTGCTCCTAGGGAAGCCCCTGACAACACTGTCCATAAATGGACACTGACGTTAGGAGCTTTAAGATGCCAAAATCCTAGGCCAGAACACTGGCATTGCACTGGCTGGGGATTCCACTCCTGGAGGGAGCCCCTGACGTCACTGTCCATATATGGATTTTGCTCCTGGAGGATCCCTTGATGTTACTGTCTGTACATAGACAGTGACATTAGGGGCTTTGTAATGTGAGAATTCCAAGTCGGAGCGTTGGCAGCTCTGTGGCCGGGAATTACGCTTGTAGAGAAAGCCTCTCACTTTACTGTGCATATATGGCTTTAAATATCTGTGGCGAAAGCGGGTCAGTGGGGGTCGGTTTACGCCAAGAGAATGTGGGCGATAGATTCAGGCGACACAGATTAACAGGGGACAAACCACAGCGGCGCGTTTATTAACAGGGACAGACACACACAGAACCAATGCATCGCTGCTTCTCCCCTCTGGGCTGGATGGGAGAGGCTACCTCACTATGGGGTCTCTCCACTGTACCTTTCATCCTTTGGGGTGTCTCCAGATCCTCCTTAGTTAGATGGGACTCCAGCACTTGTCCTCTATTACTGTCCCTAGGTCAGGTACCATCTCTGAGGTAGACATCCCCTGCCTGCAGCTCACACTGCTATCTCATCCTCTCCTGGGATGCAACTAACTGAGAACTCATCCAGCACCACTATATCCCTCACTCACCCCTCCCTCAGGAAACAGGCCCCCTCCTTTTTTCTTATTTACATTAGATAAGTTCCCGCTCTCAGCCTGTGACTCATTCTCCTTCAGTGTAAGATTAACCCTAGAGGGGGAGGACAGTGAAGCAGCACTGAATACAATGCAATACAAATTAACTGGTTATCAAACATAACGTAATGCAGTTTGAGGGGACATATCCCCATCTAGCACCGGGCGCCATCTAAGCTATGGCACCCGGATGGCGGGAGTGCGACGGTTTGCGGCAGGCTTAACCTGTATTTGGGTACAATGCCTGTAAACGTCACCCGTTCCGCCACAGACCTCCCCCAGCTTAGATCCAGAATCAGTCCTGCTGACCCTCTGTCGGGTCAGTGATGAGATGTGGGCCCGGTGCTGTCAGTCTCCGCCCATCAGTGTCCTGCTGCCGAGAGAGTCCATCAGCATTCCCGTGGTCCCGGACCTTGTTATGTGAGATGGTAAAGTTATAGGATTGTAAGACCAGGCTCCACCGTAGTATACGCCCATTGTCCCCGGCGGTTCGGTTCAACCAACTGAGAGGACTGTGGTCTGTGACTATTGTGAACTCCCTCCCATAAACGTAGGGCTGGAGCTTCTTTAGAGCCCACACAACAGCCAGGCACTCCTTCTCAATGGTTGTGTATGCCCTCTCTCGGTCCAGCAACTTCCGGGAGAGGTACGCGACCGGGTGTTCGTGGCCCGCCTCGTCCACTTGGCTCAGTACCGCTCCCAACCCGACGTCTGAGGCATCGGTTTGGACTATGAACCGCCGGTGGAAGTCAGGGGCAGCCAGGACAGGGGAGGTGGAGAGGGCAGTCTTAAGGCTCCCGAAGGCCGCCTCACAGTCAGGGGACCAGGGCATCAGTCGACTGAATCTTTTGGACGGCAAGTCGGTCAAGGGCTTGGCCAGGGTACTATACTGCGGATGAATTTTCGGTAGTACCCTGTGACTCCCAGAGAGGCCCTAACCTGCTTCTGATTGGCCGGCCGGGGCCAATGGAGAATGGACTCCACCTTGGCCGCCTCGGGGCGGATCTGTCCGCTGCCCATTCGGTGCCCCAGGTAGGCGACTTCTGCCATCCCCATCTGGCACTTGTCGGGGCGGATGGTGAGGCCGGCGTACCGGATGCGCTCCAGGATCTGCGCCACGTGCCCCAAGTGTTCCTCCCAAGTCTCGCTAAAGATAGCGATATCATCCAGGTAGGCCTGGGCAAACTCCTGACACCCCACGAGGATCCGGTCGACCACCCTCTGGAAGGTCGCGGGGGCGTTCTTCATTCCGAACGGCGTGCACGTAAATTCAAACAGGCCGAACGGGGTGATGAACGCCGAGCGCTCTTGGGCTTCCTTGGTCAGAGGAATCTGCCAGTAGCCCTTGCTGAGATCCAGAGTGGACACGAAGCGTGCCCCTCCCAGCCTATCGAGCAGCTCATCAATCCGGGGCATCGGATAGGCATCCGTAACGGTTACCTCGTTAAGCCGCCGGTAGTCTACACAGAACCTCGTGGTTTTGTCCTTCTTGGGGACCAACACAACGCCGGCGGCCCAAGGACTGTGAGATGGTACAATGACCCCCATCTCCAGCATGTCTTCTACTTCTTTTCTCATCGCGGACAGCACTGAGGGAGTCACTCGGAACGCGGGCTGCCTCAGGGGTCGGGCTACTCCAGTGTCGACCTCGTGAGCGACTAGGGAGGTACGTCCGGGGGACGCGGTGAACAGGGCCTCCTGGGCTGCTAACACCTCCCCCATCTCCCTACTCTGCAAGCACGATAGCTGGACTTCAAGCTGCACATCTGCCAGCCCTGTCTGGCGTCGGGCCTCTGCCAGTAGGTCAGGGATGCGGTCCACGTCAGGGTTGTCCATGGGCTGGCAGCATATCGCGACCGCTCCTACCTCCCTTACCACATAGGCCTTGAGCCGGTTTATGTGGTAGTTCCGTACCCGCTTTTCTGCTTTGTCGTGGGCTACTAGGTAGTTTGTCGTCCCCTGTCGCCCCACTACAGTGTACGGTCCAGCCCAATTGGCCTGCAACTTGTTGCCTCGTACTGGCGCGAGGACCAGTACCTTCTCCCACACCCCCAGCTCTCGGTGTCGGGCGCTACGGTTGTACTCGTCCCGTTGACGGCTTCGAGCTACTTCCAATCGCTGATGGGCCAAATCCATCAGCCGTGCTAGGCGCTCCCACATTTGGCTCACATAGTCTACTACCGGGATCTCCGGGCTTGCAAACTTCCCTTCCCAACCTTCCCGGACTAAGTCCAAGGGTCCCCGGACCCGCCTCGCGAACAGCAACTCGAATGTGGAGTGCCCGGTAGACTCCTGCGGCACCTCTCGATAGGCAAAGAGAAGCTGCTGCAAGGAGCGGTCACAGTCTCTCCCCTCCGAGTGGACGTATCGGAGTAGCAACTGCTTGAGGGTACCGTTGAACCTTTCACACAGTCCGTTCGTTTGGGGGTGTTAGGCGGTGGTTCTTAGAGAACTCACCCCGTGCCGATTCCAGAAGTCCTGCATGAGTTCTCCCTGGAATTGAGATCCCTGGTCTGTGAGTACCTCACGCGGGAACCCCACCTGGCTGAAGATGTCCATGAGTCCCTGGGCGACGTGCTCGGCATATATGAAGGACAGAGCCACTTCGTCCGGGTATCTGGTAGCGAAGTCTACCAAGGTTAGGATGTAACGCTTTCCCCCTCGGCTGGGCGGATTAATGGGGCCAACCAGATCTATGGCCACCCGCTGGAAGGGCTCTCGGATGAGGGGCAGCTGCTTGAGCGGCACCTTGCGCGGGGCCCCCGCCACCCGTTGGCAGACAGAGCATGAAGCTCGGTACCGCCGCACGTCCTCAGTCAGCCCTGGCCAAAAGAAAGCCTTCGAGAGCCGGGCCCTGGTGGACCTGGTCCCAGTGTGACCCGCCGCGGGTATATCGTGGGCCAGGGCTAACAGTCGTGCACGGTAGGCTTGGGGAACAAGCAGCTGTTTGGAGGTGGTCCAGGGTGACGCGGGCTTGGTCGGGGCTTTGACCCAGTACAACAGCCCGTTGTCCCACTGGAACCCTGCCTGGGCCCCTCCACTGGGTGGTCGATCGGCCAGGCTACGGGCAGAGGACAGGGAAGGATCCGTATGCTGGGCCTCCCTAAAAGCGACCCTATCCACCTCCCCAGGTCTGTCGGGGGGTTCGTCAGGTCGGTAAGTTGTGAGGCATCAGGGGCTTGGGTACTTACCACCGGTGGTTCGGGGGGCGGGGCTTCCGGAAGAGGAGCCTCGGTGGTTACACGGGTCGGTGGTGGAGGCCGGTAAAGGTTCTCCCGGGCTTGGCTGCGGGTCACGGCCCCAGCGAACTGACTTGTGAGACCGTTCCCAAGGTTGTTCCCCAATAAGACATCGGCGGGGAGATCCGGCATGAGCCAGACTTCGACCTCCCCTTTTCCAGGGCCCCAGTCCAGGTAGACTCTGGCGCAGGGAATGGACCGCTGCTGTCCGTCCGCCAGGGCAATCCGGGCTAATCGCTGGGGAAGAACCTTAGACTGGGGAACCAGGTCCGCTCTTACCAGGGTGAGGGATGCCCCCGAGTCACGGAGTCCTTGGACGGTGCGACGTCCCAGCACCACGGGCTGTCGGTGGCCCTGCATGTTGACAGGGACCTGGTTCGTCACGAGGCTCGCAAGCTCTACGTGGTAGACCACCTCCTCCACCTCTGGTGCATCTAGGAGGTGGTCACACTCATCGGGGTCGCCTGCCTCCGGGCAAAAGGCGACCCGGGTTGGGGTTGGTCTGGGAAAGGGCACCGTTGATTGGGCCAGGGGGCAGTCCCGTCGGCTGGGGTCTCATCGAAGTTGGCCGGGGTGGTTCCGCTATTTTGGTAGGGGCTCGGAGCTCTCGGCGTTGGTCCTGGCGCGGAAGGCTTCTCCACTGGGGTCGGTGGGCCAAGAACTCGTCGGCCAGGGTGGCGGCATCTTCAGGGGTGCTGGGGTGGCGGTCCACGATCCAGGCACGAACGGGGACCTCCATCCTGGAGAGGAGTTGCTCCAAAATGACGAGGTCCTCCAGGGCCTCCCGACTGAAGGCCTTCTTCCCCTCGGCCCTCCTGGAGCAGCTTAAGCGGAGCTGGGCTGCCAGTTCCACATGGGTACCCTGGCCGGCGAGCGTCAAATTACGGAACCGCTCTCTGTAAGTCTCTGGGGTGATTGCATACCTCTTCAGCAGAGCGTCCCGGAGGCAACCGTAGTCCCTTCCGTCCTCTGGACCTAGGCTCCGGTAGACTTCAAGGGCCCTCCCTTGCAGGCTGGGCCCCACGTAGCGAGCCCATTCGGTGGTGGGGATGTCATGCACCTGTAGCTGTGTCTCCAGCATGGTTAGGTGCGCATCGATATCCGTGGACGAAGGATCCAACTTGGGGAGGTCGTTGTATCGTAGTTGGGGTCTTTGGGGCCCGGCAGGGTTTGGGGTTGTTGGTTCTGGGGGTGCCACTGCACGGGCCACGGCCCCAACGATGATCAGGCGCTCGGCCTCGGAGCTTTGAGGCCCCAGAGCGGTCAGCAGATCCCCCATCCGCAGGGCCTGGGTGTCCGAGATGGCGCTACGGCCGGTTCCCTGGCGACTGGCCGGTTTATCGGGGCAGTAGTCAACGTCACCCTCGGCCATCTCTCCCATCTCAGCCGGGTTCGCCAGGTTACCAGGCTTGGAGCTTCTCAATCAGCCGATCATTGATGTCGCGGGACGAGAAGGCAATACGCCGGAACCGGCACAGCTCTTGGAGAGTAATTCGGAGGTAGCTGCCATAGGGGACAGCCTCTGCTCCGCCGGGAGGATCCATGGCTGACTGCACTGTATGATCAGAAGTAGTAACTAGATGTATAAGAATCAGATTCAGATAAGTTTTAGTAATGATACTTAGTTCAATAGATAGAGAGGTCCTATAGTGGAGGACCAAGTCAATGTGAGCTCGAAATTTTGAACGAAAAAATAACAGAGTAAAAAGTAAATTTAGATTAAAAACTTACTATTAAAATACAAACCAGACAGCTCTCCAAGGTAGAGTTTGAGAAGCTGCATACTATATTCTATTGCTACTTTGCCTAAATGGTAGGCAAATAGATTTTTTTTTTCTACCTAAAATGGCAGAAAGCACACCATTTTGGAGATGGAAAGGATGGCTAGAGGGGAAATGGAGGAGGGCATAGTTTTTTAATTGCTTTTTTTTCCTGGGTGTTTTTTTAATCCATTTGCTAACAATTTAGGCAAAGTAGCTCAAAAGTAAATATTTTTCAAATCCGTAATTTTGTGAAGTATTGTAATTGGAAATTTTCACGCACGCCTGTTTTGAGTAACAATGTTAGCTTTTTGAGACTTTATGCTGCATGACAGATTTAATATAATTTACACCAGCGGATATTATAGCTGAAAGCTATGCTAGCTGGCGTAGGTATCTGTTTGTGGAGCACTGAACACCCAAGGTGCGCCAAATTTGTTCAGAGCTGTGGGCTTCTTAGAGTATGTTCATATTAAGTTTTTTTCTTTTCGACTGAGGTATACGTCGGGAGAAGACTGTACGTATACCTCCAACGGAAGGCCTCAATGTATCCCATTGTATACACATACAGTGGGATATGTTACCTGAATTTCTCGGGCACAGAGCTACTTTAAGCACTAGGCTCAGGAAAGCCCCTGACGTTACTGTCCATATATGGACAGTGATGTTAGGGGCTTAAACAAAATCAAGAATCCACACCCAGTGTGTTAGCATTGCTCTGGCCTGGGATTCGGCCCCTGGAGGAGCCCCTGACGTTACTGTCCATAAATGGACAGTGACTACAGGGGTTTTAAGATGCCGGAATCCTAGGCTAGAACATCGGCAACACTCTGGACAAGGTTTCTGCTCCTGGAGGAAGCCCCTAACGTCACTGTGTATATATGGACAGTGACGTCAGAGGATTTGAGATGCTGGAATCCCTAGCCAGAGCATCGACAATGCTGTGGCAGGGAAAACCGGTTCTTGAGGGAGCCTGTGATGTCACTTTCCATATATGGACAGTGATGTCAGGGGCTTTCAACTATGGAGTCTCCAGCCAGAGCATCGAAAGCCCTCTGGCTGGGGGCCCCTGTCTTGGGAAGGCTCTTGACATCACTGTCCATATATGAACAGTGATGTTAGGAGCTTCAAAACTTAGAATCCACAGGCAGAACGTTGGCAACGCTCTGGCTGGGAATTCCGCTCCTTGAGGAGACCCTGACAACACTATCCATAAATGGACTGTGAGTTCAGGAGCTTTAAGATGCCGAAATCCTAGGCCAGAACCTCGGCATTGCTCTTGCTGGGGATTTCGCTCCTGGAGGGAGATTCTGATGCCAGGGTCAAAATATGGACAGTGACGTTAGAGGCTTTGAGATGTTGGAATCCCCGACCAGAGCATTGGCAATGCTCTGGCCAGGGATTCTGCTCCTGGAGGAAACCTTGACGTTACATAGATAGTAATATTAAGGGCTTTGTAATGCGAGAATTTAAGGCCAGAGCGTTGCCAATGCTCTGGCCAGTAATTCCGCTCCTGGATGGAGCCCTTGACGTCAATGTCCAGATATGGACAGTGATGTTAGGGGCTTTGAGATGCCGGAATCGCCGGCCAAAGCGTCGGCAACGCGGTAGCCGGGGATTCTGCTTCTGTAGGATCCCCTGACTTTACTGTCCATGTATCGACAGTGACGTGAGGGGCTTTCTAATGCAAGTGTCCCAGACCAGACCATTGGCAAAGCTGTGGCTGGGGACTCGACTTCTAGAGGGAACCCCTGACGTCATTGTCCATAAAAAGGCGGTAACGTCAGGGGGCCCACTAGTACTGGAATCCCCGGTCAGAGTGCTACCGATGCTCTAAGCCGTGGTCCGAATAGTTCAAAGCTTATTTCAGTAGGCTTCGGTTTAATATTGGCGTATAAAAATGCCAGTCTTTTTAAATTCCACCCATTGGTTATATGCAACAACGGGAGGTGAGGTCCTCTTGCTCGACAGATTTACTATAAGTTACATCAGGCATTGGCGGAAATTATAGCGGAAATCCATGGCAGATTGTTTCTGGCGTCGATTTCAGTTTGTGGAGCCTTGACAGCCAAAGTTGTGTCAAATTTATTAAGAGCCATGCTGATATATAATCATGCTTTTTACGTATGTTTTAATATTGTGTGATTGAACATGATGTTCTAGACTAGATAAAAAGTTACTATTAAAAAAAAACAAAAAAAAAACAGACAGCTCCCTACCAAGTTAGAGTTTGAGAAGCTGCATACTATACTCTCCTGCTACTTTGCCTAAATGGTAAGCAAATTGATTATTTTCTTTTTCTACCTAAAATGGCAGAAAACACACCTATATTGGAGATGGAAAGGACGGCTAGAGGGGAAATGGAGGAGGCCGGTGTTTTTAATAAACAGATTTTTATTGATCCAGTATACATCTAATCATTACATACAGCAATGAAACATTGCAAACAAAGCATTGGGATAAGGACCACATTTTTTACAGAAAAAAAAAAAGGAAACATACAAACAAACAAAACTCCGGATCCATTCACGACAAATTGACCACATATTCGACTAAGGTAATCATAAGAGTATGTCGGAGTAAGTAGAGTCAGCCCATTGATCCCATAAGGAAGTACGAGCGTAGGACCCTTGAATAGAGGCTAAAGCGTGTTCCATAACACAATTATTGTTAACATATAAAATCACTTCACTCATACTAGGCACTTTTGTACATTTCCAGTATTTTGCAATCAATATTTTTGCAGACAGCAATACATGAAAAAGTATGTTTCTGACACCCGGAGAGAAATCCACCAATCCCACATGCAGTAGGGCTAGAGCAGGGGCGAGCTGAATGTGAACCCCTAAAAGAGATCGTAAGAAATGTTCTACTTGCTGATAAAAGCTGGACAATACTGTACACTCCCAGAAAATATGGAGGATGGTACCCTTAGAAGTGAGGCACCTCCAGCACCTATCTGATGATGTTGGATATATCCGCGACAAACGACTAGGAGTGTAATACCACCTATACATTATTTTCCTAGACGCTTCCAAATGTGTAGCGCACATTGAGAGAGAACAAGATAGATTGAAAGTGGCTTCCCAATCCTGCGTACTTATAGGGATTCCTAGATCTCTCTCCCAATGCCCCAGACAAGGAAATTCCTCCCGAAGCAAACCCTCACACAATACCTTATACATTTTTGATATCCCTTTGCATGTTTTATCCAGATTAGTGAATGACAATTCAAAAGGCGTTTTAGGGGAATCAATCAGAGGAGGCAATGTACTCAACAAGTGACGTATTCTAAGGAATTTATAGAAGTCCCTACGGGGTATGTTGTACTTCAGACATATTAAGCTGAACGAGCTTAATTAGGCCTAGATCTGAGCATCTACTCCCCTATAAATTTAGATGTAGCATATGGGGAAGGCACTCGTGCAGGGGGGCACGACGGCAGAAGTCATCTCTGTCTAAGTGTCATACTGTTAAAGTGTCCTGGCAGTTATACATGGCAGTTGGACAGGGTCAGTGACAGGTAAGCTGCATTACCAAAACAAACAATCACATGCTCTAATTATTAGAATTCAAACTATCTGTTTACAAACAAACATGTTTGCCACCGCTCTCAGCATTATAGCTGCTCTTGGTTTACAATCCTATCGCCCATTTAAGCCTTGCCAAAAAACAGTCTACATCAGTCCTTCTCTCCTTCCACATCAGTCCCTCTCTCCTTGCCTCGCCCATGTACAGCTCCCATTCACTATTCACTTTCCTCAATCAACTTAACCCATCCCATCCCACTGCCCAACATAAAAATCACTCTCATAAATCACATAACCATCTGCTGTCTCTCTCCATTCTCCTGCTACTAGCTGCAGGGGACATCTCTCCCAACCCTGGGCCTCCCTTTTCTTCTGCCAAGCTCAACCACTTACCTGCCACACATAGAAACAGTGCAAATCTTCTTGCCATTCCTTGTATGTCTTCTCCTGTCTTTTTTAACTGTGCTCTCTGGAACTCTCGGTCCGTGTGCAACAAACTCACTTTTATTCATGACTTATTCCTTTCTAACTCTCTCAACCTTCTGGCTCTTACAGAAACATGGCTACACCTGTCTGACACTGCTTCCCCTGCTGCTCTATCTTATGGTGGTCTCCAGTTCTCTTATGCCCCCAGACCTGAGAACAGGCAGGGTGGAGGAGTAGGTATACCCCGGACCTGAGAACAGGCAGGGTGGAGGAGTAGGTATACACTAGACCTGAGAACAGGCAGGGTGGAGGAGTAGGTATACACTAGACCTGAGAACAGGCAGGGTGGAGGAGTAGGTATACCCCAGACCTGAGAACAGGCAGGGTGGAGGAGTAGGTATACACCAGACCTGAGAACAGGCAGGGTGGAGGAGTAGGTATACACCAGACCTGAGAACAGGCAGGGTGGAGGAGTAGGTATACACCAGACCTGAGAACAGGCAGGGTGGAGGAGTAGGTATACACCAGACCTGAGAACAGGCAGGGTGGAGGAGTAGGTATACACCAGACCTGAGAACAGGCAGGGTGGAGGAGTAGGTATACACCAGACCTGAGAACAGGCAGGGTGGAGGAGTAGGTATACCCCGGACCTGAGAACAGGCAGGGTGGAGGAGTAGGTATACTTCTTTCTCCACACTGCACTTTTCAGGTCATTCCCCCGGTCCCCTCACTCACATTTCCCTCTTTTGAAGTCCACACCCTCAGACTCTTTCACCCTTTTTCCCTCCGAGTGGCAGTTGTCTACCGCCCACCGGGCTCACCCCGCCAATTCCTGGATCATTTTGCTGCCTGGCTTCCACAGTTTCTATCCTCTGAAAAACCCACTCTCATCATTGGTGACTTCAACATCCCCATTGATAACCCAATCTCCTCATCTGCCTCCCAGTTTCTATCTTTAACCTCGTCCCTAGGTTTGTCACTCTCCTACACATGACGGGCATTCACTTGACCTGGTCTTCTTCCAGCTCTGCTCAGTTTCTGACTTTATTAACTCTCCTCTCCCGCTTTCTGACCACAATCTTCTCTCCTTTACGATCAAATATTCTCTGCCTCCTCAGGTCATCCCTACGTATCAGACATACAGAAATCTACATGCCATTAACACTGTGAAACTCATAGACAGTCTACAGTCCTCATTGTCCCCTATCTCTTCCCTCTCCTGTCCCAATCTGGCTGCCAAACTTTATAATAACACTCTCAAAAATGCATTGGATGAAGCAGCCCCCCCTACACTCCGAACCACCCGACAAAGACGACGACAACCCTGGCACACGCCTCAATCCCGCTTTCTTCAGCGGTGCTTGAGATGTGCCGAACGACTGTGGAGAAAATCGCATTTGGATGCAGATTTCCTCCATTACAAATTTATGCTCAAAACTTACAACTCTGCCCTTCACCGCGCCAAACAAGTCTATTTCACTTCTCTCATCTCCACACTATCTAATAATCCAAAACGCCTCTTTGATACTTTTCACTACCTCCTTAGTCCTAAAGTGCAGACGCCAATCACAGATCCCAGTGCTGAAGACCTGGCCACTTATTTTAAAGTTAAAATTGACAATATCCGGCATGATATTATCTCCCAGCCCCCTAGTAACATCAATCCCCTTCCCTCCCGCACTCCCTCTTCTTCACTCTCAGCATTTGACCCAATAACTGAAGAAGAAGTCTCGAGGCTCCTCTCTTCTTCTCGTCCTACTACCTGCCCTAGTGATCCTGTCCCCTCACACCTCCTCCAGTCCCTCTCCCCAGCTGTCACTAGTCACCTGACTAAAATATTTAACCTCTCTCTTTCCTCTGGTATCTTTCCCTCTGCTTTTAAACATGCCATTATAAACCTATTACTGAAAAAAACAACTCTTGACCCATCCAGCGCTGCTAACTACCGACCAGTCTCTAATCTGCCCTTCATCTCCAAACTCCTGGAACGCTTGGTCTACTCTCGCCTTATCTGCTATCTCTCTGCTAACTCCATTCTAGACCCCTTACAATCTGGTTTCCGCACTCTACACTCCACAGAAACTGCCCTTACTAAAGTCTCAAATGATCTCTTGGTGGCTAAATCAGACGGTAAATCCTCTCTCCTTATTCTTTTGTATCTCTCTGCAGCCTTTGACACTGTAGACCACAAACTCCTACTTAACATGCTCCACTCTATTGGCCTCAAGAACGCGGCTCTCTCTTGGTTTTCCTCCTATCTCTCTGACCGCTCGTTCAGTGTGTCATTTGCTGGTTCCACTTCTTCTCCTCTTCCTCTTGCTATCGGTGTTCCTCAGGGATCAGTCCTAGGTCCGCTGCTCTTTTCTCTCTACACAGCTCCTATTGGACAAACCATCAGCAGATTTGGCTTCCAGTACCATCTCTACGCTGATGACACCCAATTATATACCTCTTCCCGTGACATCACCCCTGCTCTAATACAGAACACCAGTGATTGTCTGTCCGCTGTCTCTAACATCATGTCCTCTCTCTATCTGAAACTGAATCTTTCTAAAACTGAGCTCCTTGTGTTCCCACCATCTACGAACCTCCCTAAACCTGATGTCTCCATCTCGGTGTGTGGCACTACCATCACTCCTAAGCAGCACGCCCGCTGTCTCGGGGTTATTTTTGACTCAGATCTTTCCTTTACTCCTCACATACAATCACTTTCATGCTCCTGTCATTTTCACCTCAAAAACATCTCCAGAATCCGCTCTTTTCTTACGGAGGAAACCGCCAAAACTCTCATTGTTTCTCTGATTCACTCTCGTCTTGACTACTGTAACTCACTACTAGTCGGTCTTCCCCTCACTAAACTCTCCCCTCTCCAATCTATCCTCAATGCAGCAGCCAGGCTCATCTTTATGACCAACCGCTACACCAACGCCTCTAATCTGTGCCAGTCACTGCACTGGTTGCCCATCCCCTTCCGAATAAAATTCAAACTTATTACTCTCACCCACAAAGCTTTCCACAGTGCTGCCCCTCCTTACATCTCCTCCCTCATCTCTGTCTACCACCCTACTCGGGCTCTACGTTCTGCCAACGACCTTAGATTAAAATCCTCCATAATCTGAACCTCCCACTCCCGTCTCCAAGATTTCTCTCGTGCTGCACCCGTCCTCTGGAATGCGCTACCCCAGACAATCCGATTAATTCCCAATATCCACAGTTTTAAACGTGCCCTGAAAACACATCTATTTAGACAGGCCTATAACATTCCCTAATCTGACTCCTTTCCATGGCCCTCCTTTTAGATTAGTCATCAGAATAAGATTCCCTCACACTCCTTCTCTTCATGTCCGTCATACACGGATAGTGGCTGGTGACCGGCTCATGCAGCTTTATGTTACCACCGCATGTGTATAAAAATGGCCGGACCATTGTACAGAACAAACACTATTACACTTTGTGTCTCCCTTATGTCCTCATAGATTGTAAGCTCTTGCGAGCAGGGTCCTCACTCTCCAGGTTTGAATTGTAAATGAACTTTGTCACTATGTAATGTCTGATATTGTTTGTTTCATGTCCCCTCTAAATTGTAAAGTGCTGCGTAATATGTTGGCGCTATATAAATAAAGATTATTATTATTATTATTATTATTATTATTATTATTAATGCCATTAGATGAGTTTGCTCCATAATGTCAGAAATACACTCAATGCCGGACAACAGCCAATTTTGGATATCAATATCAGGTATCAGAAGCGGAAGCAGTCGAAGAGGAAGATCAGAAAATCTCACCGGGATTATAGGGTGAATAACAGTAAATTTTTTCCAGACCTGGAGCCCTGCATCAATCGTTAAAAAAGAAGATTTCGATATTTTAGCACCAGTGGACAATAGCCACATGCGCGTTTCTACAGAAGATCCATCAAGTAATTTCTTTTCCATAGAAATCCAATGTTTCATAGGAACTTTAGTCTTCCACATTCTGGCTTGATCCAAAATTGCTGCATAATAATAATGAGCCAAGTTCGGGAGACCCAAACCCCCTTTGATAATTGGCTGGTATAATACCTCCGCAGCTACACTAGGGCGGGAGTTTTTCCATATATATTTATTAATTATACCTTGGAGTCTTTTAAGATAAGATACCGATAGCAGAATAGGTACATTTCTAAATAGATATAGTATTTTTGGGAGGATCATCATCTTAACTGCAGAGATTCTCCCTACCCATGATGCCTCATACTTCATGTACTTGGATAAGTCTGCTTCTATCGCAGATACCAATGGTATATAATTATATAGAAGAGAGGTGGGGTAGGTAAGTTGTATTCCTAAGTATGAGAAAGAGTGCTAAACCCAAACAAACAGAAATTTCTTCCGGAGAGAGTCCAAAAGAAGACGAGAAATATTCATACTCAAAACCATAGACTTGGTAACATTAAGCTTATAATACGAAACTGCACTAAAAGCCTCCAATATCTTAGTGACCTCTAATAGAGATGTCTCAGGGTCAGATATAGCAATGAGCACATCATCCGCAAATAAGCCAATTTTATGAGATATATCCCCCACCGTTATCCCACTAATAGCAACAGATGACCTAATGGAAGTAGCCAACGGCTCCATCACCAAGGTAAAGATGAGTGGAGATAAAGGACACCCTTGTTGAGTCCCATTGGTTATGTTAAAAAATTTTGATGTACATCCAGAGGTAAATACCAATGCAGAGGGAGAAGAATATAGGGCCATTATACTATGATGCGCCGTACCATGAATTCCAAATGCCTCCAGAAGTAACTGCAAATATCCCCAATGGACCCGATCGAAGGCCTTCTCCGCGTCCAAGGAAAGAAGCACAGAAGGCGTCCGATCTCGCTCCACCAGGCCCAACAAGTCCACAAAACGCCTTGTGCTATCAGATGAGAGCCTCCCCTTTACAAATCCCACCTGATCCTGATGTATCAAATCAGGCAAAATTCCGGCTAGGCGTTCCGCAATTATTTTAGCAAACTATTTTAAGTCTGTATTCAGCAATGATATAGGTCTGAAGTTACCCGGTTTGTCCGGAGTTTTCCCCGGTTTAGGTAAAACAACTACTGTAGCTTTTAACATTTCCACAGGGAAATGACCACCTTGCTGTACATCAATACACAGATTCAATAAATGGGGTAGGAGAAGAGAACCACATTTTTAGTAGTAGTCTACCGTGAGACCATCGGGGCCAGGAGCCTTATGAGGTTTCAAGGACTTTATAGCCTGGAGGATTTCAGTTTCAGATATACTAGCAGAGAGCATCTCCAACTGATGAGAGGTGACTGAAGGCAAAGTCATGTCCTGTAGAAAGGAAGAAATCATGGACACAGAAGGCTGTGGGGTATCTAAATGATCCTTGAGATGATCTAGATCTGCATAGTAATCTGCCAGTACATTTGCTACGCCTTGAGGATCAAATACCTTTTCATTCTTACTATTATAAAGGAAAGGAATCCTAGATTGAGCCGATCTCTGAGATGTGAAGCTAATAAGGCGCTGGTTTTATTGTTATATCCATAATAACGCGCCTTCACCTTTCTCAGGGACTGCTCATATTTATAAAGGTCAAGTTGGTGGAGTTGATTCTGTAAATTCTTGAGCAGCCCTGTGTGGACAGTAAGACAGCTTGTTGGAAGCACTTCATTGAGTGATGTTGGATGACAACTGAAGTCTCAATTCATTGTTCTGTCTTTTATCTCCAGCTGCAATACTGATAAATTCACCTCGCATATAAGCTTTGTGTGTGCACCAAAGCGTAGCCGAGGACACCTCGGCAGTATCATTGAGCAAAAAAAATTCTTGCAATAAATCAGCGGATTTGTTAGCAAATTGAGGGGCAGATAGAAAATAATTGTTAAGTCGCCATTGGTTCGCAGGAGGAGTACTATATCTTTCTGCAATGGATAAATAAATGGGCGCATGATCGGACCAATCGATATTACCTATTTTTGTAGATATTATTGTACGAAACAAAAAAGCATCCGCAAAAAACATATCTATCCGTGAATATGTCTTATGTGGATGAGAGAAAAAGGTGTCATCTCTCTCTGAGGGACGCTGGAGCCGCCGCACATCTGGAGCCGCCACACATCTAATAGCATTTCTTTTTGAGTAATATTGTACAAGTCGGACGGTTTATCTGACCCTGAAGGAGCTGAGGAGTCTAGTGCGGGCCACGTTGTTTTATTAAAGTCTCCCATAAGTAACACCGAACCCGACCGATGCTTATTGAGAAGTTTAAACAGTGATTGAAAAAAACGTAACTGTTTTTGGTTGGGCGCATAAATTGCGACCAGAGTGTAGGTAATATTATTAATGTCACATATCAATATCACAAAACGTCCATATGGATCTATATGGGACTCCCTAAGTATAAAAGCCACAGAGTTTCTAATCGCAATTGCGACTCCCCTTTTTTTGTGATAAGCCGGGGAGGCATATATAGTCACAAATTGCTTATGGTGCAGCCTACTTACATCTACCGGATTTAACTGGGTTTCCTGCAAACATACGATATCCGCATGGGACTGTTTCGCCTCTTTCCATACCATAGAACGTTTAAACGGACTATTAAGTCCTTTAGGCTATGTTCACACGGGGTATTTTGCAGGAGGAATATCTGCCTCAAAATTCTGTTTGGAAGTTTGAGGCAGATATTCCTCTCCATGCACGCCGATTTTCGCGGCAATTTTCGTGCCGTTTTTCGCCCGCGGCCATTGAGCGCCACGGGCATAAAACAGCGCAAAATACGCTTTCTCTGCCTCCCATTGAAGTCAATGGGAGGTCAGAGGCGGAAGCGCCCGAAGATAGGGCATGTTGCTTCTTTTTCCCGCGAGGCAGTTTTACTGCTCGCGGGAAAAAGACGCCGACGCCTCCCATTGAAATCAATGGGAGGCGTTTTCGGGCCGTTTCTGCTGAGTTTTGCGACGCAGTTTCCGCGTCAAAAAACTCAGCAAAATACTCCGTGAACATAACCTTAGTGTTAAGCGAAACGACCTGTAGCACCATTTTAAGACATGAAATGCATCTGCTAAAAGACAATGACCTGAGACCCACTGACTTACTACATGTCTGAGATAGAGGTTTCCAGAGCAGCTTTGACCTGCCCTGTATAGACCGGAGTTAACAAAAACGGACATACAACAATGAAACAGTATCCTGAGAGGGAGGACATCAAACCCTAAGGTGAGACGTAGAGGGGGGAAGGTGAAACACATCAATTGCAGAGTATCACCGTGAACCATACCATGGCATGTAAGAAAATACAGCAAGGATATACAACAGGCAGTTATGTCATAGCCCTTTCTGAAGTACAGAGAATATTCTGCAATAACCTTTAGGCCCTGTTCACACTGAGGTTTTTTTTACGAGTTTTTTATTTTTTTCCCCCTTTTTTTTTTTCTCCTTTTCCTTTTCCTTTTTTGACGCGGAAACCGCGCCGCAAAACCGCCCGAAAATGCTTTCCATTGATTTCAATGGGAGTTGGACGAGTTTTCTTTACCGCGAGTAAAAAAACAAACAACGCATCACGGTAAAAAGAAGCGTCATGACCCATCTTGAGGCGGTTTCCGCCTCCAAAACACCATTTCAATCAGTCAGAAAGAGGGGAAAAAAAACGCCTCGGAGTGTTTTGACGAGTTTTTGTCAAACCACTGTGCAAAAAACCGTCTGGAGAAGTATTTGCAGGAGGAATTTTCCTCCTGCAAAAAACTCAGTGTGAACACAGCCCTAGGAATCATATCAGAATTTATCAAGACATACAAGAGGCAGTCAGTCAGGATCTTTAGTTTCCCATTCCTTCTCCAATCTAGGTAAGGATCTGGATCTTAGCGATTTAGGAAGGGAAGCAATCGGAGATAAATGCCATTCCTGAAGCAGTTGCAGAACTTTGGCTGGATTGTTCGCAATCACTTTCCGACCATCTTTAGTGATAATGAGCTTGACAGGAAATCCCCAGCGATATTGAACATTGTGCGATCTTAAAATCTTCGCCACATCTTGGAACTCCCGTCGTTTCGCCAATGTAATCGCTGACAGATCCGTGAACGCGGAGACACCTTGAAACCTGTATGGAAGAAGAGGTGGTTGTCTGGCGGCTTGCATCATCTTCTCTTTAAATCGATAGAAGTGTAAACGAGCGATCACATCCCATGGAATAGTGGCAGGTCATTCTTTGGGTTTTGGTATACGATGCACTCTATCAATAAGCAAATCTGACACAGAGACATCGGGTACTAGCGCCACAAAAAAATCAGTAAGAAATTCTTCAAGTTGTTCCGGTTTTATCGCTTCAGATATGCCTCTAAACCGCACGTTATTGCGGCGGGACCGATCTTCCAAATCCGCCACCTTTAAACGTAAGGACCCCACTCCCTCTTCTAAAGAATTGTTGATGTCTACCAGCTCATTATGCGCTGCTGAGAAGTCAGCCATTTTATCCTCCATATGAGAGGTACGTTCTCCCAGAGCAGCAAATTCCATTTGGATATTTTTAAAAGCAGCTTGAATGTCAGACTGGAGAGAGGTTATCAAACTATCCAGTAAGATTTTTAAAGTATCTTCCGATACAGGCGAAGCCGTAGACTGTGATGCGTGCATAGCAGGGGAGAGACAAGTCTCTGTACTTTGCATATGTGGCATAGGAGACAGAGTATGAGGAACAACATGAGTACTCACTCGGCCCCTGGTTGTATCACTTTGCATCTGAGGAGAGGATCCATGAGAGGACCGGGTGTGGTCTCTCCCACTAGCTGAAGATTGCAGCGAGGAAGCAGGAGAAGAAGGTCCCTCTTTAGCTGTTCTCACATCCGTTCTCACAGCCTGGAAGCCGCCGGCGCCACTTTGGGACCTCGTGGAGGGAAAGAACTCTGTAAGTCTAGAAGAGTTTGCTTTCTTTTTAGCTTTCCCCATGTTGCAGGGCAGAAAGCAGGACTTAAGTGCCGCTCTCAGTACACTTGCTGGGTCTTTTCTCAGCCGTTTAGAGCCGCTTAGGGCCGTTTGTAATGCCTGGTGTTCAGGAGCTGAGGCACACACGTCTCACTCCATGCTCATCCGGCCACGCCCCCCAGCCCCGCAAGATGTCATTTTTTATCAAAATTTCTTATTTTCACAGGGAACAAAATACCCCATTTTGTTGCCCAATTTGTCCTTAGTGCGGCAATACTGCATTTGTGGTGATAAACTGCCGTTTGGGCCCATGGGAGGGCTCAGAATGAAAGGAGCGCTATGTGTTTGTTGGAGTCCAGATTTTGCTTGTTTGGTTTTCGGGTGCCATGTCGCATTTGCAGAGCCCCAGAGGTATCAAAGCAATGGAAACCCACCAGAAGTGACCCCATTTTGGAAACTACACCCCTCAAGGAATTCATTTATGGGTGTTGTGACCATTTTGACCTCATAGTTTTTTCACAGAACTTATTTGAATTGGGCTGGGAATTAAAACAAAATTATTTTTTTCCAATAATATGTAGTTTTGGCTGAAAATGTCTTATATTCACAATAAATAAAATACCCCATTCTGTTGCGCAATTTGTCCTGAGTGCAGCAATACCCCATTTGTGGTGATAAACTGCTGTTTGGGCCCATGGGAGGGCTCAGAAGGAAAGGACCACCATTTGGCCTACTGGGGATTTTTTGGTGTGAAGTCATGTATGCAGAAGCTCCTGAGGTACCAGTACAGTTGAAACCCCCGAGAAGTGACCCCATTTTAAAAACTACACCCTTAAGGCATTCATCTAGAGGTGTAGTGAGCATTTTGACCGGAGACATACAACCCATAAACTGTAATGTTGGTTCTCACGGGTATGGCAATACCCTATATGTGGCTGTTATCAACTGCCTGGGCACAGAGCAGGGCCCAGAGGGGAAAGATGAGGGGGATAAGCTGTGCGGAGTGCATCAGGGTAAGTAATAAACCAAGGGATGTATGATAAATTTTAAAACACTTTCATACAGAGCTCTGGTTATTCGGGACACGCGTCACATTGATATATTGTGTCCTCCCTTATCGCCCTCTTATAGCAGACTTTGCACCTCTTTTGACTTTTTCCCTTCTTGCCAGTTTGGGGAACTTCTCCTGGAAAGTGTTGCCCTGGTACGATGCGTGTGGCCCCGCTTCCAGAAGTACTGGGTGCCCCCCCCACCTTCCTGGTCCCTAAAGATTAGGTTCTTGATAACCACCTCTTGAAATTCCAGGAAAGTTCCCCTCTGGCCTGTACATCGATATAGCATGTACGCATTGTACAAAGCCATCTGTATGATGTGCCCGGCCAGCTTCTTATACCACACTGCATGGCGCTGTAGGGCTTCAGGGCTTGATCTTACAAGTCCATCCCTCCCATGTACCTATTGTAGCCCAGGATGCAGTCTGGTTTGGGGGTCTCTGTACTGGTACCTCGTACAGGTACATGGGTATTGGTGTGGCATCTCTCTTGTCCTTGTACGTGACACACAATATGTTGCTGCTAGAATGTGCCCTGCGCTCACCCCTTCTTGTTTGCCCTGCAGAGTCTTAGGGAGGCCTCTCAGATTTCTTCTAGCAGTGCCGCATGCCACAATACTTCTGGAAGCGAGGCAGTTGAAGAGTGGGACGCTGGTATAAAAATTATCCAGGTAGAGGTGACAACCCTGGTCCAGCAGTGGGTGAACCAAATCACACACAATTTTTGCATTAACTCCCAGTAAGGGGGGGGGGGGGAAGGCATTCTGGGGGCTGAATACTGGTGTCCTTCCCTTTATATATCCTAAATTTGTAGGTATACCCTGATGCACTCTCGCAGCTTATACATCTTCATGCCATACCTTGCCATCCTACCCGGCAGGTACTGGCGGAATTGAAGCCTCCCTTTAAAATCTACCAAGGACTCATCAATAGAAATACCCTTCTCGGGGGTGTATGCTGGGAAAACCGGGCACTGAAACGGTCTAATAGGGGTCTCCGTTTATACAAACGGTCAAAACTCGGGGTCATCTCGGGGTGGGCACGGCTCATTATCAGTATAATGTAAGAAGCGAAGTATTGCCTCATTTATTTATTTTTTTAGGTTCCAGTTCAGTTCTGAAGTTGCTTTGAGGGGCCTATATATTAGAAACCCCTATGAAACACCCCATTTCAGAAACTAGACCCCTCAAAGTATTGACAACAGCATTTAGAAAGTTTATGAACCCTTTAGGTGTTTCACAGGAATTTAGAGCAAAGTAGAGGTGAAATTAACTTTTTTTTTTTGTCAGAAAATCCTCTTTATACCATTTTTTTTATAACACAAAAGGTTTTACAAGGACTGCAAGGACCCATTATCAACCTTACCTGCCCAGGACCTTATACCATCCTTAATTAAAATAAAAACACCAACACCTTCTTTGTGGCCACAGCTTTATTATTATTCACAACCATCGGCATGAAGACATATATTTTTCCTTTTCTCCTTCTCCTGAAATGCCGATGCTCCCTGTACTCCATCAGGCATGTAGGGTACTAACTCCGTCTTCTTCGCCATACTCTCCGCCAGCTGTGACATCTACAAAAGAAACAGAAAAACGCCAGAACAAGAATATAACCGTAGAACAATGACAAACCAAAACCACTAGGGGAGGGAGGGAGGGCAGGTGTTTCTCCCGCTGCAGCTTGAAGGTAAGAGGGCGTTTTGCCCCAAACCCCCAGCCTTATATCTCCTTAACCACGCCCCTCTTACCCCTTGTTCACCAATCCTGGTCCTGGGTATTATTTAAATGTTCCATTCTTTCTTTAACCCCTCGCAGTCCCTAACACTCTCCCTAGGAGCTTCAGTGTCTACAAAGAAACGCAACTCAATACGTATTGCCCAGATTCTTCAGTTTTGAGAAATATCCCACATGTGTCCCTAGTGCGGTAATGGACTGAAGCGCCGGCCTCAGAAGCAAAGGAGCACCTAGTGGATTTTGAGGCCTCCTTTTTATTAGGCACCATGTCCGGTTTGAAGAGGTCTTGTGGTGCCAAAACAGTGGAAAACCCCCAAAAGTGACCCCATTTTGGAAACTAGACCCCTTGAGGAATCCATTGTAGTTTTCTTGGGGTGCATGCGGCTTTTTGATCAGTTTTTATTCTATTTTTAGGTGGCGTGGTGACTAAAAAACAGCAATTCTACTATTGTTTTTTTATCCTATTTTTTTACAGCGTTCACCGTGCGCTATAAATGACACATTCACTTTATTCTGCGGGGCGATACGATTACGGCGATACCAGATGTTTATAGTTTTTTTATGTCTTATGGCGTTTGCACAATAAAATACGTTTTGTAAACAATCATTCACTTTTTGTGTTCCTTATTCTAAGAGCCAAAACGTTTTTATTTTTCCATCAATAAAGCCGTGCGAGGACTTATTTTTTGCGTAATGAACTGCAGTTTCGATCAGCACCATTTTTCGGTACATGCGACTTTTTGATCTCTTTTTATTCCATTTTTTGGGAGGTGAAGTGACCAAACAATTGTGATTGTGGTTCGGTTTATTATTATTTTCTTTTTCGGCGTTCACCGCGCGGGATAAATAATGAAATAATTTTGTAGTTCAGGCCGTTACGGACGCGGCGATACCAATTATGTATCGTTTATTTGTTTGTTTATATATTTTTATTAATAATAAAGGACTGATAAGGGAAAAGGGGGGACTTTTACTTTTATTACTTTTATTTTCTTATTTTTACACATCTTTTTTTTACTTTATTACTTTGTCCCACTAGGGGACTTGAGGGCAGGAGTCCCTGATCGCTATTCTAATATTGTGTATTAGTGTATTAGAGCTGTCAGCTACTCAAGGACAGCAAGCAGGACCCACTAGGCTTCCGTCGATGGCAGAGCCGGACGCCATTGTTTGGTGTCCGGTTGCCATAGTCACCATCGCCAGCCGCTATCGCGTAGCAGGCTGGCGATTGTAGCTTAACCCCTAAAAAGCCGTGATCACTATTGAACAGGGCTTTTCAGGGGTTAATCAGCGGGGACACAGCGATCGGTCCCCGCTGTAGGAGCTGCGGCAGCTGCTGTACGAGACAGCAGCTGTCACAGCTCCTGTATTTGTTGGGAGGACTGCCGAAATGGCCGTTACTCCCGCGACGTACTATTCCATCGCTGAGCGCGAACGTATTGGTTAGCGCGACGGAATAGTACGTCGCTGAGTGCGAAGGGGTTAAACAGTTTGCTGGAGTAAGATGCAACACATTTATTAACAGGCGAATGACTCTTAATAAATGTGTGCCATCTTTTAGCTGCAGCGCGGCCTGTCATCAGTACTTTCTACGTGCTGCGGCCTGCTGTAAGAGCCTGAGGGAATCCGGGAGGGAGAATCGGAGTGGTGAGGTAAGTACATTTTTAAAATGTATTTTATTGTCTGATTGGGGGGCAAACTGTCTGATTGGGGGGAGGTATGGGTCTGGCACGGACCTTTGCCTTGTTACGCCCCCCAGAGATAAATCTGGGCCGCACTATACATATAGATTTCTGCTATAATTTACATCAGTTACTGGCGTAAATTATAGTAAAATTGTTGGCCATTTCTGCTAAGCCCCGCCCATTTTTGCCCCCAAAAATGTCGACATTTGCGCATTTTGTGAATTTTCTACGCTAGTAAACTGTTGTAGAAAGGTTAATATATTCCCCCCAAAGGCTACAGACCGTAATACAATATCTTAATGTAAGGATGTGTACACTTAATTGTGCTGCAACGCTTGTTGTCTCCATTCTATGTCAGTGTGGGAAGTAGATGTCCGGCCTTATGATTTTGTGATATGTGATAGACCCAGAATCCCAATCACCAAACCAAAGAATGCAAAATAAAGACACAAAACATTATAATTGGGAGTTAAATGGTCAAAACTTTTATTATATTATATGACCAAACCCAAAATGGCAAACCTCCGACTCATGAAGAGTCACCCTCCAGCACGCAGGAAAGGAAAAACCCCCTGTGGGGGAAACCTCTAGGGAAACCATGGCTGGAGGATTGCCCTTCCTCTGGGCTTAGAAGCTGCCAAAATATCATTTGTAACAGAATTTGTACGTTTTCTCAGATTTTCAAGGAAAAACAATACAATGAACGAACGACATAAAACACATAAATCAGCTGATCTGGTTGGCTAGGCGGATGTCTCTCTTCCTGGGTACCCATTAAAATGAATGGGTGATGCTCCTTTGAGACGGGTCCTCCAGAGGGGTCCTCCAGATGCCTCCTTGTAGCACCTGTCTCCGCTCTGGCTAATAGGGGGGGATCTCCTGCTGGAAACCCCCCTCTATTACAGACAACCCGTATGAAGAGGATGGCATCACTGTGATGAAGAAGTGGTCTGGGGTGAAGGGTTTCCCTGCTAGAACCTCCAAATGACATCAGGTCGGTATTGGTGGGGAAGTCAAGCTCAAGGTCCTCAGTCCCATCCAATATGGCGCTGAATGTGGCAGTAAAACCTTCTAATATGGAATCTTCTTTATGTCATAAACATTTGTATTTATGACATCAGCACATTCATCATCATTACTACAGGAGTTTATTACCACTGCACAACTCATACATTGTGACGTCACCCACAGTGGTCTGAAGTGTTAACCCTTTAATGACTGGCAGTTTACTTACCACAGAGGCCATAAAGCTGAATAGAACATATCAGCGGCCATAAAGGAAAAGGGATAATGCAGGGAGCATCTCCGCACAAGAACTATCCATGACAAAGTGTTCTCCAGGATGAGATAACTTGTCTGCTTTCTCCAAACACCAGCACCACACCTGTCCATAGGTTGTGTGTGGTATTACAGCTCATTACCATTCACTTCAATGGAGCAAACCTGCAATACCAGATACAACCTGTGGATAGGTGTGGTGCTGTTTTTGGAAGAAAGCAGCCATATTTTTCTAATCCTGCACAGCCCCAGTTAGAAATAGTTCAATAAAAGGGGGGGAGAAAATAAATTTAAAAAAGGTAAAAAGAAGAACTCTGAGGTAAAAGAAATCAAACTAGACTGAAAGGAGTCTGCTGGAGGTGCCAGATGGAAAGACAGATTTCTGCCATGGGGACCAGATGAAATGTATCTTGAAGGGGGGCTTCAGAGAGTGGGTTTTAGCACCATAATCGTAGCGACCCGCAGAATCAAGTTATCATGCAATTCATGCCGCCCGATGAACACTGTAAAATTAAAACAGAAATGGCGGAATTACAGGTTTTTTTTTAGTTCACCCCACAAAATGTATGTTTTTTTTTACATTTTTTTTGAATACATTATATGGTACATTAGGCCACAGGGTAAATTCCACGTAAACAGCGCATTTCATTGGTTAAATGTTTAACCCCTTAGTGACCACCAATACGCCTTTTCACGTGAGTCACTAATGGGCTTTAGGCTAGGCTGACACCTTTTCACGTCAGCCTAGTCTAAGTCCTGCACGGGTCTCCCGTGCAGGCTGGAGCCGGGGCTCAGCTGTCTGATGACAGCTGAGCTCCTGCTCCAACACCCGCGATCGAAGTTTACTTCGATCGCGGCCGTTTAACCTGTTAAATGCCGCCGTCAATAGCGACCGCAGCATTTTACTTTGTTTACAGAGGGAGTAAGCTCCCTCTGTCACCCATCGGCGGCCCGCAAATGCAATTGCGGGTCTCCGATGGGTTGTCATGGCAGCCGGGGGCTTGATAAATGCCCCCAGGTCTGCCCTGGACATATGCCTGTTAGGACGCACCGGAGGCTCGTCCTAATAGATTCAAAACCACCAAAAAGGCCATACTTACTAGGTAGGTGGGTGGGTGAAAACCCGTTCCCATCAGGACGCAGACGGGTCAAAGAATGCTGCAGAAGGAGTGTGCATTAAATAGTGATAGCCCCTCCCACTAGTCTTGAGGGGAGTGGCAAACTAAGTGCTCAAAGGTGTGCGATAAAGAGTGTCAGTGTAGTGCTAGGGTGTGAATGGATGGTAAAAAATAAATATGTATGTATGAAAGTGTCAGAACTGTGTAATAATGTAATAAAAATAAATAAATAATAAATAAATGTGATGAATAGGGGGTCAGTGCTGTGAATAGTACATGGGGTGTCAGTACTATGTGTAATACGTGGAGGGATAATGTGCTGGTCGTCAGGCATGGCGTATCTTGCCGAATAACAGCCTATTTGTAACGCCGCTAGTGTTAGCTAAAGCGGGCTGCTCTGCATTCCAAACAAAACGCCAGCACATCATGCCCTCCCAGCATATAAGACCCGGCTGCGTCCTGAAAAAAAGTGTAGTATACATAGTAAGAAATATCCATGAAACATGGGGTATTAGTTGACACTAGCTTTAGCTAACACTATAAAAGTTAATAAAAAAATTATATGTACCCTAAAATGGTGCTATTAAAAAGCACAACTAATCCCGCAAAAAACAAGTCCTCATACAGCTATGTAGACGAAAAAATAAAAAAGTTAGAGCTCTTTGAATGCGACTATAGAAAAACGAATAAAATAGCTTGGTCATTAGGACCTAAAATGGGCTGGTCACTAAGGGGTTAAATGATACCAGTTCAAGTGACCTTTATCGAAAAACACTATAAGACATTTTTTCCCAATTAACCTTTTAATTGGGCCTAGCATGTGTGATACTGTCTGCTAAGCCGTTGTATCTAAGCATATTATATGTGATACTGTCTGCTAAGCCGTTGTATCTAAGCATATTATATGTGATACTGTCTGCTGAGCCGCTGTCTCCTATCAAGTAGCAGAGCTATCAGGTGTCATAGTCTTAGGCCTCATTTACACGAGCGTAATATACGCGCGTGCGACGCGCGTGCTTTTCACGCGTGTCTTACGCACCTATATTAGTCTATGGGGCAGTGTAGACGATGCGTGAATTTTGCGCAGCGCGAGTGTGTTGCGTAAAACTCACGACATGTTCTATAATCGTGCGTTTTTCGCGCATCACGCACCCATTGAAGTCAATGGGTGCGTGAAAACCACGCATGCCGCACGGAAGCACTTCCGTGCGAACTGCGTGATTCGCGCAAGAGCTGTCAAAAGGATGAATGTAAACAGAAAAGCACCACGTGCTTTTCTGTTTACAAACATCCAAAGGGAGTGTCAAATTAGAGAACTCCTTTTGACCGAACCCGGCAAAAAATGTTCGGGTACGCGACGGCAGGGGACAGTCACTGTCCACGGTGCTGAAAGAGTTAAACTGGTTCAGCACCATGGACAGTGACTTCCGATCACAATATACATATACGTGTAAAAAAAACAAGAGGTTCTGACTTACCGAGAACAACCGGCTTCTTCCTCCAGTCCGACCTCCCGGGATGACAATTCAGTCCAAGTGACAGCTGCAGCCAATCACAGGCCAAGCACAGCCTGCAGCCAATCACAGGCTGCAGCGGTCTCATGGACTGCCGCGTCATCCTGGGAGGTGGGGCCGGATGACAAGAGAGGGACGCGTCACCAAGGCAACGGCCGGGAGACCGGACTGGATGAAGCAGGAAGTTCATGGTAAGTATGAACGTCTTTTTTTGATTCACAGGTTGGTGTATATTGTGATCGGAACTCACTGTCGAGGGTGCTGAAAGAGTTACTGCCGATCAGTTAGCTCTTTCAGCACCTTGGACAGTGACGGGCGTCCACTAGCCTCATCTCTTTGATGGCGGCTGCGCGAAAATCACGCAGCCGCGCATCATACACGGATGACACACGGAGCTGTCAAATGCCTTTTGCGCGTGCAAAACGCAGCGTTTTTTGGCGCGCAAAACGCACACGCTCGTGTAAATCAGGCCTTAGGGTTCACACGCAAAGTCAAAAATGGCTGAAAATTACAGAGCTGTTTTTAGAGAACACAGCCTTTGATTTACAGCCGTTTTTGAAGCTGGAAACGTTTTTTTGAGGTGTTTTTTTCTAGATGTTTTTGGAGCTGTTTTTCCATTGACACAATGAAAAACAGCTCCAAAAACGTCTCAAGAAGTGACATGCTCCTTCTTTTTACGTGGCGTTTTAAAATACAATAGGCAGATGTTTGTAGGCATTGGGCTACCGATTTTTCAGTCGTATTTGAAGGTGTTTACGCCCCGAAATACGCCTGAAAACACAGCGTGTGAATATACCCTTAAAGATACACTGTCTCAGATATATATATCTTTTTTTTTTTTTTTTTTGTGGTGTGGGCAAACACATGTCTTGTGTCACAAGACAGTCTGATTAGTGGGGGAGATACAGGGTCTGGCTTAAGCCTTTTGTTACACACTCAATGTAAAATTGTACACTAGCTCGGAGCTGGCGTTGATTTCTGCTTTACATTACGCCCGTTACTGGTGTAAATGATAGTAAAATTGTCGGCCCTTTCTGCAAAGCGCCACACACTTTTCAAAAAGTGCCAAGCGCAGCATAAACTGCCCAAAAACTTTCCCGCACTTTTGGGACTTTTCTATGCCAGATTAGTGGCTTAGCAAGGTTAATAAATTCTCCTCTAAGGCTACAGACAGTAATACAATATCTTACTGCAAGGATCTGTGCACTCCGTGTCTGACTGAGGTACCTTGGACCCACCAAAGGAAATAATTCTTTTGAGTCTAAACTTCAAACTATATAGAAATAATTTGAACACTCTTAATTGTGTACTAAAAACGTGTGTAGTAAAAAAAATACCAATATTCCCACCATATTGTGACAGATATCAGTCCTACACAGGCATTCTGCAGACCATATAAGTGAATACAGTGCAGTGAAATTCAGTGACTCACAGATGACATCTTCTCAGATTGGAGTCGTTCACGTTCTCTTTTCTTCTTCATCCGGCCCAGAACGCCATGATGACTTCTTCCAGTCTTCTTCATCTCCAATGCCCAAGCGCGTACCACAAGATACGTCATGAAAGTGTAACCTAGATACCATGTGTAATGACGGGGTAGGGAGACAGACAGGTGAGCCCTAATCTACCCGCCACTCAGTCCCTGCCTACTTGCACGGCCCGTCTTAGGCGACGGCGTACAACTGGACGACGGTCCCTATGCTCAATATGTGCACGACAGACAAACACACAAGGGTACACAGAAGCTAAGGGAAATGGGGCAGTTGCCCACGGCAACACCGTGAGCAACAGGCGTAGTGAACGAGCCGAGTCAAACCAGGAGTGTACGAGGTAACAAACGCAGAGCCGGAGCGTAGTCAGTAAAGCCAGGGTCAAAATGAAGCAAGGACAATAATAATAGAAGGAGCAGCAGAGCCAGGAAACAGGAAAGCATAACAGGCAAAGACAAGCAGGAAATGAAGGTATAAATAGACCGAGGGCGGGAGCTAGAACCGTCTGGCCAGGCTGTGATAGGATCTCCCACTCCTGAGCCTACTAGCCTAAGTGGTAGCAGATTGAGTCACTCTATCAGACCTAGGAGCAGGTGCAGACTGATTAACCACGGGCGTCGATACAGAAGCTGTGTCTGGCAGATCCTTTACAATATCCCCCCTCTTATGAGGGGCCACTGGACCCTTTCTAGATGGACCTGGCTTATTGGGAAACCGAAGATAGAACCGCCAGAGCAATACACCAATGTGAACATCCCTGGCGGGTACCCAAGTCCTCTCCTCATGCCTGTATGCTCTCCAATGGACCAGGTACTGGAGGGAGCCTTGGACCATCCACAATCTTGGCCACCTCGAATTCTACCCCTTCAGGGGTGAGAACAGGGACCGGAGGTTTCCTCGAGGTAGCCAAGGACGGGAGCAGCGTTTCAGGAGGGAGGCATGAAACACGTTGTGTATTCAAAAAGACGGGGGTAACTCCAGTCGGAAGGAGACAGGGTTAAGGGCGTCAATGAAATAAAATTAACAGAAAAACATGACATCATGCATTCATTACCCCATTTGGTAAGATCCCCAGTATTCCAGTTACACGTGGGATTATGCATCTGCAACCAGGGAAGGCCTAAAAGCAAATTGGACGACAATCCCTGCATCACCAGTACAGAGCACTGCTCCAAATGCATGGAGCCAACAATGAGTTCAAAAACAGGGGTATGCTGCGTAAAATAACCAATAGCAAGTGGAGGGGAGTCGTTACCCACTACCAGGACAGGTTTAGGCAAATCAATCAATGGCATAGCTAGAGACATAGCAAATTCCACAGACATAATATTAGCAGAAGTCCCTGAATCCACGAAGGCACTGCCGGTAGCAGACCTACCCTCAAAAGAGACCTGAAAGGGAAGCAATATCTTATTAGGTTTCATATTTACGGGAAATACCTGTGCGCCCAAGTGACTTCCCCGATGGTCACTTAGGTGCGGAAGTTCTTCCGGCTGCTTATTCTTACACCTAGGACAGTTGTTTACTTGATGCTTGTCATCCCCACAGGAGAAGCAGAGACCATTCTTCCTGCAGAGCTCTCTACGTTGTTGGGGAGACACAGAGGCCCCGAGTTGCATTGGTTCATCCGAGTTTTCCCGTGGAAGTACGAAGCAACGGAACCTCGGGAGCCATAATGGAGGAGCCAAAGGAGAAAGCACAAAAACGTTCAAGTCGTCGTTCCCTGAGACGTTCGTCAAGAGTCGTACCGCTAAAGCCATAACCTGATCTAGGGAGTCAGAAGAGGGATAGCTAACTAGCAGGTCTTTCAGGGCGTTCGACGGACCCAATCTAAACTGGCACCTCAAGGCAATATGCCACGTCACAGCGTATTCAAATCATGGAAGCGTCCAGTCTACATGACTACCGACCGTCATGGTGTGCAAACCTTAGATCAAAATTTCGACATATAACTAACTAACTCTAAACCTCATAAGGTAATTTTCTTTAGCTATTATACCAGGATGTAGGCGGAGGACTAGGCTAAGAGAATGGAAAGTGGCCGAGGCGGGAGTTGGGCCAGAGTGAATATGACGCTTGACTGGGGTCTGGGGAGGGGAAGGGGAGAGAGACAGCTGGGAAGGTGGGAGAGAAGGGGCAACATAAAAAAAAGTTATTAAACTGAATCTACTGCTTTAAAACAGTCACTCACCAAGTTGCAGAGCTGGCCGCTGCTTCTGGCCCCTGCATGGGTCCCATTCCTTTCTACAAACCAATTACCGCTGATCATAACCTTGATGAGCGGCGGCTGCCCACTTTATTTTACTTTTGTGGCCAGGCCCCTGACAGTAGTACCAGCGGTACTACCCTGATTGCAGGCCTGTTTGCAGGGGTACTAGCCAACTACGTCAAAGAGAACCCAAGTTTCAAGACCATTGAAAGTTATGGATTTTTGGCATCCCAAGGGTTTATGAGAACAATAGGGAATTCTAACAGTAAGTATTCTGCCTATTTCTTGGCTAATACTCCTAATCCAATTCCTTCTTCTAGCAGATTTTTTAAAGATTCCCTACATGCGGTGCTTGGTTTCGCCACAAGTTTGCGATATGTCGATTCATTGTCTAAAATGGTATGAACGTGTCTTGGATATAAACAGGAATCTAGAACAACTCCTGCTCCGTAAGATTTGGAGGACACAGTTATACGCTGGATATATAGTGAGCACCTCTGTGTTTTCACCTTTAGCCCTTATGTGTATATAGTGAACCTTTTAGAAGGTTAATCTTTACCCGCTAAGGTGGAAGGATTGGTTCCAATGCCTAGTTATGGTGGTGTCTGAGGAAATAAAGGTCCTTTTAGACATCCCGATACTGACCATGAAAACCAGCTCCAATCGACGATACAGCGTATCACAAGGAGCAATCATCGGTAATGTATGGGGGCAAACAATCGTTACTACACCAGACCCCGCACCGATCTGCCAGTCCAGCTGCCTCCGGGCACTGGACAACACTGCCGGAGTGGTGAGGTAAGTACATTTTTAAAATGTATTTTATTGTCTGATTGGGGGGGCAAACAGTCTGATTGGGTGGGAGGTATGGGTCTGGCACGGACCTTTGCCTTGATATGCCCCCCAGAGATAAATCTGGGCCACACTATACACATAGATTTCTTCTATAATTTATATCAGTTACTGGCGTAAATTGTAGTAAAATTGTTGGCCATTTCTGCTAAGCCCTGCCCATTTTTTGCCCCCAAAAATGTTGACATTTGCGCATTTTGTGAATTTTCTACGCTAGTAAACTGTTGTAGAAAGGTTAATATGTTCCCCCCAAAGGCTACAGACCGTAATACAATATATTAATGTAAGGATGTGTGCAGCAACACTTGTTGTCTCCATTCTATGTCAGTGTGGGAAGTAGATGTCCGGCCTTATGATTTTGTAATATATGATAGTCCCAAAATTCCAATCACCAAACCAAACAAAACACAGGCCGGACGGACCCTGCCACAGTGGAGGGTAGGCCAGACATGACGGGGATAGGAGGGAGGATCGTGTCACAGCCAAAGGTGAGGGTTAGTGGAGGGGTTGGGTCTAGGAGAGGGAGGGGATCCGGTGAGGGTTAGCCGAAAGTGCGCTGAATTCCCGGTCTTTTGGTCGGGAGCAGCGCACGGAGTAAGACATCCATCCACGCATCTCCCATCCGGCGGCCATCTTACCTCATGTCAGCGCAGCAGTTCATTGAGCAGATGCGGGCGGCGGCTGCTGCATTCAGCCCCGCCTGGTTGGAGGAACAAGCTGCAGCGGTGGCCAACGCTCCGGTACCTTCGGCTGTCTCTCCCCCGCGCCGGGCCCCGACGCTCGTGTCCTCCAGAAAGGCTGAGCCCCAACATTGCTGCTCGGACTCGGCGCCGCAGAGGGAGCGCTGTGAGGGACCCTCCGCCTCGGGCGTCTGGCAGCACTGATACTGCAGCCGTTTCCACTTCGCGGCGGAGTCCATCGGAGGTGTGGGGGGGTGCGGCCTCTACTTCCGGTCACCCCTCCACTCGCCAGTTCTACGCCGGGTTCCATGGTTCAGACGGCTGCCCCTGGGGATGTGCCAGCTGGGGGTGGAGCCCCACGGCGAAACGGAGGAAGCAAGGGACCTGCATTGGGCCGCAGGCCTAGGTCGTCCGTTTCGAGGGTGACTTCCGGGCGGCGAGCTGCCAGAGAGAGAGCATGGGAGCCCGCCCCTCCCCCGCCTCGGTTCCGGCCGTTGAGCACACCTGTGCATGCTGCCATGGATGGGGGACCAGATCTGCCGAAGACCTTGAGGATGGGGAGCTTCGTGGACCGGACGGTCCAGCTGATGGGTCCACAGCGCCTGTGCAGCTCGGTGAGTCGTTTTCCTGCTATACTTATGTCTCCTGTTTCAGGGGAGGATTCCGCGGTTGGGGAGCGGGTATGTGATGTGGGGCCTGGGTTTGTGAATGTTGGGGGTGGGGGGTATAGTCTGCGAGAGTTGGTCGGTTGCGTTAAGGAATTGTTAGGTCTCGCGGTCTCCTGTGGCGGCGTGGGTGGGGGCTGGTGGGGTAGGGTTTAATGCCCCGGCGGCGGTCGCTGCGAGTGTAGGAGCAAATACGGAATCGGTGGCTGTGTCTGTTCAGACCGACTCGGCGGCGGCGGTTGATGGTGTTCGGTAGGACGATAAAGCCAGGGGGAGGTTTATTTGTGTTTTGAAGGACCTTTGGGGGCAAACTTGAAGCAGGAAGTTCGGGAAAACATTTGGAACGACGAGTACGTTGAAATGTTTTCATTGTTGCCCCTGGAAAAATTTAATCTGTAGAAGGGGTAGCGAGATGAGAGTAAGAAGGAGGAGGAGGAAAAGCATCGTTACCGCCTTATCCCTAAGACATTTGTTAACTGGTTGCAAGCGTTCGCCATTTTGGCCAGTGTTATTGGTGAAAAGGCTCTGGAACATTGCTCCCCCCTGTTTTGCTATATGGATGTCATCTGGGAAGCCCATAGGGTATATGGGGGGTAGCTTGGCTACGTTATGATGAGCAGTTTAGACAACGGCAGGCGGTTCGGCTCAATATTAGGTGGGACCACAAGGATATTGCCCTGTGGTTACGGGTAACGGCTCCGGTTCGACCGGGCCAGTCATTTCCCGGGAGCGGGGGGGGGGGGCAGGAGTCTGGTCAATCCAGCTCAGGGGGCAACGCAAAGCTCGGGCTGTGCTGGCAATACAATGAGGGACAGTCTGAATTCGGTGCAGGTTGCAAGTTCAAGCACCTTTGTTCTCAATGCAATGGGGCATCCAAATGCTTGTGCAAGGGAAAACGAGGTGGGGGAGGGGGTTTTAACGCCAGTTATGGGGGTGACGCCAGTGAAGCTGGAAAGGATGGTCAGGTTTCTAAATAGTTATCCGGACAGGGCCAGCGCGCAGTTGTTGTTTGATGGTTTTAATGTGGGTTTTTGTATCCCACTCCCCTCCTCACAGGGTCCCCTTTTCCATAAAAAATCTGAAGTCAGCTTACCAGCATCCTGACGTGGTTAGGGAGAAGTTGGCAAAAGAGGTGGATTTGGGGCGCATGGCGGGGCCCTTTAGTTCTCTCCCCATCCCGGGTTTGGTCGTCTCCCCGCTGGGGGTTGTCACGAAAAAGGAGGCGAACAAATACCGTTTGATTCACCATTTGTCTTATCCTAAGGGCTTGTCGGTTAATGACGGGATAGATAGGGATCTTTGCTCGGTCGTGTATACGTCATTCGACGCGGCGGTGCAGTAAGTGCGTTTCCATGGTAGGGGGCGTTAATGGCCAAGACGGATGTCGATGCGGCTTTTCGGCTGTTGCCGGTGCATGCGGATAGTCATCGTTTACTGGGGTGTTTTTGGGGGAGCGGTTTTTATGTGGATCGGTGTCTCCCCATGGGTTGTTCCATTTCTTGTGCGTACTTTGAGACGTTTAGCAAATTTTTGGAATGGGTGGTCAAATCTGTGGCGGGGGTGGATTCGATCATTCATTATTTAGACGATTTCTTGTGCGCAACGATCTTGGGGCCCGCCCGTTCCGTGAATTGGTTCGGGACATAAAACACGATCTGTTGCACCTGTGGTCGTTGTACCCGAACTTGATCACGGTGTGGTCGGATATTGTGCCTAGAAAATCCTGGCGTTTGGCATGGTCGGTGGAGCGGATCAACAAAGCCAGCATAAAAGTTAACAGGGCGGTGTCTGCATTTGTTGCGCGGAATGGTGGCATATGTGTTCGGCACTGGGACTTGGAAGCTGGAGTTGGAGCGTATTGGAGTGCAGATGGTGTCACCTGAATGATGTGAGAACAGATTTGTGGTGCTTGGGATTGCAGGATGGCATTGAGAGGGCTATTTTGTTGTGGCGGGACTCTCAGGCTTGAGGGGGTCAAGGCCTGTTCGCTGTGGCTGGGGAGTCCTTGGAGTTAGACAAATAATTATTGGGGGGGTGCATCGTGGGTATGGATCCCCTCGGGTTTTAAAGATGAAAGGACACTGTCTGGCGGTTGGATAGTGTGGTTTCCTTAGGGTGTTATCCCTTGGGAGAGGTGGCAGTTACCTTACGGCATCTGCCAGGAATATTGGTGCCTCTGAGCCGGGTTTTTACGGCTGGGGGTAAAATGGTGGGGCAGATAGCCGGTAACATAAAGAGGTAATGATCGCTCCAAGGACTTCTCCTAGTCTATGTGTTAATGTTTGTTTGTCAGTGGTGTCTGACGTGTTCGGGTTATAATTTATGGTTCGTGCATTATTGATTTATTATTGTTTTTGTTAATAAATAATATGGATATTATTTATTTATGGTTAATTGAGTTAACTAACTTTTATATTTATTTCTTAATAAAATGGCTGCTGTGGCCACTTTATCCAAACCCTCGGTGTCGAGTCTTCTTGAGAGAAAGGTGTGGGTTATGAATGGGGAACAGATATATAGGTAAGTGTAATTTGCATACACATACATCACTCGACTTACCCCAAGTCATGCAAAATAAAGACACAAAACATTATAATTGGGTGTTAAATGGTCAAAACTTTTATTATATTATATGACCAAACCCAAAATGGCAAACCTCCGACTCACGAAGAGTCACCCTCCAGCACGCAGGAAAGGAAAAACCCCCTGTGGGGGAAACCTCTAGGGAAACCATGGCTGGAGGATTGCCCTTCCTCTGGGCTTAGAAGGTGCCAAAATATCATTTGTAACAGAATTTGTACGTTTTCTCAGATTTTCAAGGAAAGACATTACAATGAACGAACGACATAAAACACATAAATCGGCTGATCTGGTCGGCTAGGCGGATGTCTCTCTTCCTGGGTACCCATTAAAATGAATGGGCGATGCTCCTTTGAGACGGGTCCTCCAGAGGGGTCCTCCAGATGCCTCCTTGTAGCACCTGTCTCCGCTCTGGCTAATAGGGGGGGATCTCCTGCTGGAAAACCTCCTCTATTACAGACAACCCGTATGAAGAGGATGGCATCACTGTGATGAAGAAGTGCTCTTGGGTGAAGGGTTTCCCTGCTAGAACCTACAAATTACATCAGGTCGGCATTGGTGGGGAAGTCAAGCTCAAGGTCCTCAGTCCCATCCAATATGGCGCTGAATGTGGCAGTAAAACCTTCTAATATGGAATCTTCTTTATGTCATAAACATTTGTATTTATGACATCAGCGCATTCATCATCATTACTACAGGAGTTTATTATTATTGAAGTAATCTCAGGCATTTTCTGAGTAGTTGACCGCTAACCCCCTCCACTCTGCTACCTCGCTGTAGTGCCCGACCATTACATTGTTTTCTTCTCTCTCTGTAATTGTCGTCTGTCTATTGCTTGTTGTAATAAAGATTGAGCAGAGTTACTGCAGTTAAGCGGTGATAAATATTCTTCTACGTTGTCACGGCGCGGGGTGTGGACCCACAGGGCCGTACCGCGTAGCGGGGTAGCAGCTGGCCAACAAGGTACAAAACCATGTCTATAGTTCTGAACGTGTACCTGAGGCAATGTAGACCGTGGCAGGGACACGACTTGACTTTCACAGCAGGTGACGCCGCGGATGCAGCAGGAAGACACGACTTGACTTTCACAGCAGGTGACGATAGCACGGGATACAGGGTACAGCAGGAACGGGTAACACTGGGAACTGGAAAACTCTGGGAGACCTTTAGCAAGACAAACTAGGGTATACAACAACGCTCAGGCAAGGAACCAGTGGGCAGGGCCCCTTATTATCCAGCAGCCATTTGGGCTGATAATTGATGTAAGGCAGCTGGACGCGTAAAGGCCCTCTAAGGCCGTGCACGCACGGGCGCGCGTGCCCTGCGGTACACAGTCCGAGGACCCGGAAGAGAGTGTCGGTGTCTCCCTGGAGGGAGTACATGCCGAGAAGAGAGGCGTCCATGGCCGGGATCGTCAAGGGGTAAGTCAGAACGACGACCCCCGGCCATGGACGTAACATACGTCCTGCTCCTGAGGTGACCTCAGGGAGGACAGAAACCTCCCATGGAACAGAAGAGACTGGGGTAGTGGACATTGTTAGGTAAAGCAACCGAAAATGCAGCATGGATCAATATAGCCCACTAAATGTATGAAAATAGAGAAATGTTTAAACAAAGTCACACGGGCTGATCCAAGGGTGTTCACCCAAAAGCATCATAATAGAATATATAACCCGAAAAAGAAATGATGCTGAAGAGACACGTAATGTATAAGGAAATAGAAAAATACTTTATTAACATACATGGTATGAGACAATAGACAATGCATAAAAACAGAAAAAATCCATAGACCAACAGTTAAAAAAAGGGACAATAGGCTGTGTATCAGTCCAATATTCATGAGTGGCAGATTAGTATCTGTGATTTGACTTTCAGGAGATAGTGTATATAATATGCATATAATAAGGCCAATAAACCTTAGCTATACGTCTAGTAAACTTGTGAAACCGAAATAAGGTCCACAGTAAAATAGAAGGTTAGTAAACAATGCCATGTGTAAATATAACACTATGTAAGATGGCGATACAATGTAAGTGCAAAATATTGGTGAGCTACATAAGCAAAAACTAGCAAAAGTAGATAGACCATGAATATGGTCAAATGTAAATAGATACAACAATATGGATGCAGCGATATATAGCGAAAAATGAGGTCTATATCTATATGCACAAATACAACCTGGAGGAAAGAATCAATGGATGCATAATAAAGGTGGCAATTTAAAGCGGATAAAACATACCCATGATGGGATGCCAAGGAAGACACACAGCCAACGTCAACCCCAACACGCGTTTCGGCGCAAATGCCTTCGTCTGGGGGTGGCGTTGGAACATAAACAGAGACCATATGAATGGGACCGGACCAATAGGAGAAAGCCTGCATCACCTGCATAATATTCCTGAGATGGTAGCCTCGCTGCCTAATTATCGGTCGCTGTATCCTGGACCGTGAAGTGGCCACGCCCCCGAGACACGCCAGCCGCGAGGCGCCGGAACCAGAAACATGCGACCGTGTCAACAAAGACCCGGTCACGTGAATGCGGACCCGACGCGTCGGGGGTGACGGGAGACGGGGGCCGGTCACCACGAACCAATAGAAGAGCGACACAGTGAGGTAGGATACTGCAGGACATAGGCGATTTAAAGGAGACAATATACTGTCATAAGAAAATGTGCATTTGTATTATTATATTTAGATAATACATACGACCATCTGAACCATCAAATAACATCAGTATTTAAACCAGATCGTAAGGTAGTCATCACTGAAATGTATACATGTGCATACCATTTACAAAATAAACAAACAAAAGAAAAAACAAAACAAAGCATGTGTATGAGTGCATGTGCACAAATAGTCAAAAGTGAGAAATGTATGTACAAATATACATATATATGAATGTATATAGAGACATACACACATATATAAATATAATAATAAATATAATGATAATGTGTATACAGCAGTAAAAGAATATACATACTGCAAGTGGAAGATGAAAAATGCATGTTACAGGAATAAGAAGTGTGAGTAAGTATATTGAAGCAAAAAATGAAGATAAAAATAAATGAATGAAAAAAATAGAGCACATACTGCTCAAAAAATACGATAAAACGTAAACTAAACATAAGAAAAAAAGGGGGTAGATTATAATATAAACATGTATATTGGCAGTGATACATAGCATATTCATATGCAGGAAAATACATGAATGTACATGATTATATCGAGACAGACATATAACAATATATGCACTCGTACATGCACACAAATACATAAAATAAACATGTGGCCAAAGTATGATTCCGTAGGTTGCCGGTGGAACAGCATTTTGCATATACTCCAATAGAGTTGACCATCAATTGTAAGCGATCCCGTAGACTCATAAAGAATGGCATGAAGACCCAAGAAAATAGGACTCCAAAATATAATGAAATAAGACATATACTTCTGAACTCTATGGAAGAAAGTATATACATAATTAAAATCACACAAAAAATGATGAATGAAGTTTAAAACAGTAAAATGTACCCAACACCACTAAAATAAACTGGCAATCAGAGAAATGCAGAAAAACCAGTGGTTTCATTTAAACCTTTGGGGAATAACGTTTGGAGTTTCCAGATCCACTTGCATTCTCTCTGTAGGAGAAGTTTCTTTAGATCACCGCCTCTCATGTGAGTATTGATGTGATCAATCCCTTTTACCTTCAGTAATTTAGAATTACATAAGTGATGGAGTCGAAAGTGTCTAGGGACCGTTTTGAGCTGTTCTACATCACCTACTGTTTTGGCACTCTCTATATCTCGGACGTGTTCTCTTACGCGAATTCGCAGTTCACGGGTAGTCATGCCTATATAAATCTTAGCGCATGGACATGTTGCGTAATAAATGACTCCCTTTGTACTGCAGGTAATTGGCCAGCAAATTTTAAATTGATTGATACCACTGGAATCGGAGAAGAACTCTGCACGCTCAATGTTGGAACAGCTTAAACAGTCACCACATGACCTACACCCCCATTTCGGACCTTTTGTGCCGAACACCTTACCCGGTTTAACCGGTGTAAGATAACTGTGAACTATAGTGTCACACAGATTACATGCTCTGCGGGGCGCCATTGCCGGGTAACTTGGTAAAACCTTTTGCAAGATCGGGTCAGTCAACAACACCGGCCAGAATTTACACAGGGAGTCACGCATCTCCACCCAACGTGAGTTGAAGGTCGTCACAAATCTCACCTTAGATTTACGTTGCTCTTTAGGAACTACCTGAAGTAGTTGTTCCCGGGGAGTTTGTTGTGCTCGGCGGTGTGCTTTGTTGATATTACGGTGACTATATCCCCTCTTGATAAATCGATCCTTTAATTCATTAGATCGAAATTTTAAATCTTCAGGAGTTGAGCAGATCTTTTTGATCCGTAGAAATTGTCCAGTTGGAATCGCTTCGATCGTATGTCGGGGGTGTGAGGATGAAGCATGAAGTAGTGAGTTGGTTGACGTTTCTTTGCGATGGAGGTCGGTCTGTAAGAAACCATTTACGTCCTTTTTAATGAGAATGTCTAAGAAGTCAATACTCTGGTGACTCCACTTGTAAGTAAGTTTAATGTTTAAAATATTTTGATTCAATGTATTGATGAACGATGATAGTTCATCTGGAGTCCCCTGCCAGATCAAAAAGATGTCGTCAATGAAACGGGCCAAAAAGAGGACCCGGTTCATCAAAGGCATCCGATCTGACAGAAAAAGTTCTCTCTTTTTCTTTTGTTTGTTTATTTTGTAAATGGTATGCACATGTATACATTTCAGTGATGACTACCTTACGATCTGGTTTAAATACTGATGTTATTTGATGGTTCAGATGGTCGTATGTATTATCTAAATATAATAATACAAATGCACGTTTTCTTATGACAGTATATTGTCTCCTTTAAATCGCCTATGTCCTGCAGTATCCTACCTCACTGTGTCACTCTTCTATTGGTTCGTGGTTACCGGCCCCCGTCTCCCGTCACCCCCGACGCGTCGGGTCCGCATTCACGTGACCGGGTCTTTGTTGACGCGGTCGCGTGTTTCTGGTTCCGGCGCCTCGCGGCTGGCGTGTCTCGGGGGCGTGGCCACTTCACGGTCCAGGATACAGCGACCGATAATTAGGCAGCGAGGCTACCATCTCAGGAATATTATGCAGGTGATGCAGGCTTTCTCCTATTGGTCCGGTCCCATTCATATGGTCTCTGTTTATGTTCCAACGCCACCCCCAGACGAAGGCATTTGCGCCGAAACGCGCGTTGGGGTGGACGTTGGCTGTGTGTCTTCCTTGGCATCCCATCATGGGTATGTTTTATCCGCTTTAAATTGCCACCTTTATTATGCATCCATTGATTCTTTCCTCCAGGTTGTATTTGTGCATATAGATATAGACCTCATTTTTCGCTATATATCGCTGCATCCATATTGTTGTATCTATTTACATTTGACCATATTCATGGTCTATCTACTTTTGCTAGTTTTTGCTTATGTAGCTCACCAATATTTTGCACTTACATTGTATCGCCATCTTACATAGTGTTATATTTACACATGGCATTGTTTACTAACCTTCTATTTTACTGTGGACCTTATTTCGGTTTCACAAGTTTACTAGATGTATAGCTAAGGTTTATTGGCCTTATTATATGCATATTATATACACTATCTCCTGAAAGTCAAATCACAGATACTAATCTGCCACTCATGAATATTGGACTGATACACAGCCTATTGTCCCTTTTTTTAACTGTTGGTCTATGGATTTTTTCTGTTTTTATGCATTGTCTATTGTCTCATACCATGTATGTTAATAAAGTATTTTTCTATTTCCTTATACATTACGTGTCTCTTCAGCATCATTTCTTTTTCGGGTTATATATTCTATTATGATGCTTTTGGGTGAACACCCTTGGATCAGCCCGTGTGACTTTGTTTAAACATTTCTCTATTTTCATACATTTAGTGGGCTATATTGATCCATGCTGCATTTTCGGTTGCTTTACCTAACAATGTCCACCACCCCAGTCTATTCGGTTCCATGGCAGGTTTCTGTCCTCCCTGAGGTCACCTCAGGAGCAGGACGTATGTTACGTCCATGGCCGGGGGTCGTCGTTCTGACTTACCCCTTGACGATCCCGGCCATGGACGCCTCTCTTCTCGGCATGTACTCCCTCTAGGGAGACGCCGACACTCTCTTCCGGGTCCTCGGACTGTGTACCGCAGGGCACGCGCGCCCGTGCGTGCACGGCCTTAGAGGGCCTTTACGCGTCCAGCTGCCTTACATCAATTATCAGCCCAAATGGCTGCTGGATAATAAGGGGCCCTGCCCACTGGTTCCTTGCCTGAGCGTTGTTGTATACCCTAGTTTGTCTTGCTAAAGGTCACCGCTTAACTGCAGTAACTCTGCTCAATCTTTATTACAACAAGCAATAGACAGACGACAATTACAGAGAGAGAAGAAAACAATGTAATGGTCGGGCACTACAGCGAGGTAGCAGAGTGGAGGGGGTTAGCGGTCAACTACTCAGAAAATGCCTGAGATTACTTCAACAATCGGCAGAGTTGCTGGATTCTGAATATCAGTGAATGTGGCCAAACATTTAGATTTGTACCGGGGAATTGTAGACTTCCAATGTCTAGGCACAACCTAGTCTGAATAAATGGAGGAGAACCTTCTTCTGGAAAGAAATAGATCTGGAGAGAATGGAGCGGAGAGGACATGTTCGAAGAGAGCATTTATTGCCACCCAAAATGGTGCGATGTGCCTACAATCCCATCAGATGTCAGTAAGCGTACCTACCATTCCCCCACAGCTCCAACATGTCTCCAAACACTCCATGGGTAAAGCCCACGGAGGACCACCAGGACTCCTGAACCAACATGGATGTAAAAGTTTTTCTAGTTTTGCACAAAAAAAACACTTTTTAATTTTTTTACAAAATAATTTGTTTTTGTGACGCTGCATTCGAAGATGAACTGCATAGTTTTTCAACTAATCTGGTCCCCATGGCAGAAATCTGTCTTTCCATCTGGCACCTCCAGCAGACTCCTTTCAGTCTAGTTTGATTTCTTTTACCTCAGAGTTCCTCTTTTTACCTTTTTTTTATTTCTTCTCTCCCCTTTGTTTTGAACTATTTCTAACAGGGGCTGTGCAGGATTAGAAAAATATGGCTGCTTTCTTCCAAAAACAGCACCACATCTATCCACAGGTTGTATCTGGTATTGCAGGTTAGCTCCATTGAAGTGAATGGTAATGAGCTGTAATACCACACACAACCTATGGACAGGTGTGGTGCTGGTGTTTGGAGAAAGCAGACAAGTTCTCTCATCCTGGACAACCCTTTGTCATGGATAGTTCTTGTGCGGAGATGCTCCCTGCATTATCCCTTTTCCTTTATGGCCGCTGATATGTTCTATTCAGCTTTATGGCCTCTGTGGTAAGTACACTGCCAGTCAGTAAAGGGTTAACACTTCAGACCACTGTGGGTGACGTCACAATGTATGAGTTGTGCAGTGGTAATAAACTCCTGTAGTAATGATGATGAATGCGCTGATGTCATAAATACAAATGTTTATGACATAAAGAAGATTCCATATTAGAAGGTTTTACTGCCACATTCAGCGCCATATTGGATGGGACTGAGGACCTTGAGCTTGACTTCCCCACCAATGCCGACCTGATGTAATTTGGAGGTTCTAGCAGGGAAACCCTTCACCCCAGACCACTTCTTCATCACAGTGATGCCATCCTCTTCATACGGGTTGTCTGTAATAGAGGAGGTTTTCCAGCAGGAGATCCCCCCCTATTAGCCAGAGCGGAGACAGGTGCTACAAGGAGGCATCTGGAGGACCCCTCTGGAGGACCCGTCTCAAAGGAGCATCGCCCATTCATTTTAATGGGTACCCAGGAAGAGAGACATCCGCCTAGCCGACCAGATCAGCCGATTTATGTGTTTTATGTTGTTCGTTCATTGTATTGTCTTTCCTTGAAAATCGGAGAAAATGTACAAATTCTGTTACAAATGATATTTTGGCACCTTGTAAGCCCAGAGGAAGGGCAATCCTCCAGCCATGGTTTCCCTAGAGGTTTCCCCCACAGGGGGTTTTTCCTTTCCTTGCTGCTGGAGGGTGACTCTTCGTGAGTCGGAGGTTTGCCATTTTGGGTTTGGTCATATAATATAATAAAAGTTTTGACCATTTAACTCCCAATTATAATGTTTTGTGTCTTTATTTTGCATGACTTGGGGTAAGTCGAGTGATGTATGTGTATGCAAATTACACTTACCTATATATCTCTTCCCCATTCATAACCCACACCTTTCTCTCAAGAAGACTCGACTCCGAGGGTTTGGATAAAGTGGCCACAGCAGCCATTTTATTAAGAAATAAATATAAAAGTTAGTTAACTCAATTAACCATAAATAAATAATATCCATATTATTTATTAACAAAAACAATAATAAATCAATAATGCACGAACCATAAATTATAACCCAAACACGTCAGACACCACTGACAAACAAACATTAACACATAGACTAGGAGAAGTCCTTGGAGCTATCATTAACTTTTTATGTTACCGGCTATCTGCCCCACCATTTTACCCCCAGCCGTAAAAACCCAGCTCAGAGGCACCAATATTCCTGGCAGATGCCGTAAGGTAACTGCCACCTCTCCCAAGGGATAACACCCTAAGGAAACCACACTATCCAACCGCCAGACAGTGTCCTTTCATCTTTAAAACCCGAGGGGATCCATACCCACGATGCACCCCCCCCAATAATTATTTGTCTAACTCCAAGGACTCCCCAGCCACAGCGAACAGGCCTTGACCCCCTCAAGCCTGAGAGTCCCGCCACAACAAAATAGCCCTCTCAATGCCATCCTGCAATCCCAAGCACCAGAAATCTGTTCTCACATCATTCAGGTGAACACCATCTGCACTCCAATACGCTCCAACTCCAGCTTCCAAGTCCCAGTGCCGAACACATATGCCACCATTCCGCGCAACAAATGCAGACACCGCCCTGTTAACTTTTATGCTGGCTTTGTTGATCCGCTCCACCGACCATGCCAAACGCCAGGATTTTCTAGGCACAATATCCGACCACACCGTGATCAAGTTCGGGTACAACGACCACAGGTGCAACAGATCGTGTTTTATGTCCCGAACCAATTCACGGAACGGGCGGGCCCCAAGATCGTTGCGCACAAGAAATCGTCTAAATAATGAATGATCGAATCCACCCCCGCCACAGATTTGACCACCCATTCCAAAAATTAGCTAAACGCCTCAAAGTACGCACAAGAAATGGAACAACCCATGGGGAGACACCGATCCACATAAAAACCGCTCCCCCAAAAACACCCCAGTAAACGATGACTATCCGCATGCACCGGCAACAGCCGAAAAGCCGCATCGACATCCGTCTTGGCCATTAACGCCCCCCTACCATGGAAAAAGCACCCACTGCACCGCCGCGTCGAATGACGTATACACGACCGAGCAAAGATCCCGATCTATCCCGTCATTAACCGACAAGCCCTTAGGATAAGACAAATGGTGAATCAAACGGTATTTGTTTGCCTCCTTTTTCGGGACAGCCCCCAGCGGGGAGACGACCAAACCCGGGATGGGGAGAGAACTAAAGGGCCCCGCCATGCGCCCCAAATCCACCTCTTTTGCCAACTTCTCCCTAACCACGTCAGGATGCTGGTAAGCTGACTTCAGATTTTTTATGGAAAAGGGGACCCTGTGAGGAGGGGAGTGGGATACAAAAACCCACATTAAAACCATCAAACAACAACTGCACGCTGGCCCTGTCCGGATAACTATTTAGAAACCTGACCATCCTTTCCAGCTTCACTGGCGTCACCCCCATAACTGGCGTTAAAACCCCCTCCCCCACCTCGTTTTCCCTTGCACAAGCATTTAGATGCCCCATGGGATGCCCCATTGCATTGAGAACAAAGGTGCTTGAACTTGCAACCTGCACCGAATTTAGACTGTCCCTCATTGTATTGCCAGCACAGCCCGAGCTTTGCGTTGCCCCCTGAGCTGGATTGACCAGACTCCTGCCCCCCCCGCTCCCGGGAAAGGACTGGCCCGGTCGAACCGGAGCCGTTACCCGTAACCACAGGGCAATATCCTTGTGGTCCCACCTAATATTGAGCCGAACCGCCTTCCGTTGTCTAAACTGCTCATCATAACGTAGCCAAGCTACCCCCCATATACCCTATGGGCTTCCCCGATGACATCCATATAGCAAAACAGGGGGGAGCAATGTTCCAGAGCCTTTTCACCAATAACACTGGCCAAAATGGCGAACGCTTGCAACCAGTTAACAAATGTCTTAAGGATAAGGCGGTAACAATGCTTTTCCTCCTCCTCCTTCTTACTCTCATCTCGCTACCCCTTCTACAGATTAAATTTTTCCAGGGGCAACAATGAAAACATTTCAACGTACTCGTCGTTCCAAATTTTTTCCCGAACTTCCTGCTTCAAGTTTGCCCCCAAAGGTCCTTCAAAACACAAATAAACCTCCCCCTGGCTTTATCGTCCTACCGAACACCATAAACCGCCGCCGCCGAGTCGGTCTGAACAGACACAGCCACCGATTCCGTATTTGCTCCTACACTCGCAGCGTCCGCCGCCGGGGCATTAAACCCTACCCCACCAGCCCCCACCCACGCCGCCACAGGAGACCGCGAGACCTAACAATTCCTTAACGTAACCGACCAACTCTCGCAGACTATACCCCCCACCCCCAACATTCACAAACCCAGGCCCCACATCACATACCCGCTCCCCAACCGCGGAACCCTCCCCTGAAACAGGAGACATAAGTATAACAGGAAAAGGTAAAGACGGTGAAAACGACTCACCGAGCTGCACAGGCGCTGTGGACCCATCAGCTGGACCGTCCTGTCCACGAAGCTCCCCATCCTCAAGGTCTTCGGCAGATCTGGTCCCCCATCCATGGCAGCATGCACAGGTGTGCTCAACGGCCGGAACCGAGGTGGGGGAGGGGCGGGCTCCCATGCTCTCTCTCTGGCAGCTCGCCGCCCGGAAGTCACCCTCGAAACGGACGACCTAGGCCTGCGGCCCAATGCAGGTCCCTTGCTTCCTCCGTTTCGCCGTGGGGCTCCACCCCCAGCTGGCACATCCCCAGGGGCAGCCGTCCGAACCATGGAACCCGGCGTAGAACTGGCGAGTGGAGGGGTGACCGGAAGTAGAGGCCACACCCCCCACACCTCCGATGGACTCCGCCGCGAAGTGGAAACGGCTGCAGTATCAGTGCTGCCAGACGCCCGAGGCGGAGGGTCCCTCACAGCGCTCCCTCTGCGGCGCCGAGTCCGAGGAGCAATGTTGGGGCTCAGCCTTTCTGGAGGACACGAGCGTCGGGGCCCGGCGCGGGGGAGAGACAGCCGAAGGTACCGGAGCGTTGGCCACCGCTGCAGCTTGTTCCTCCAACCAGGCGGGGCTGAATGCAGCAGCCGCCGCCCGCATCTGCTCAATGAACTGCTGCGCTGACATGAGGTAAGATGGCCGCCGGATGGGAGATGCGTGGATGGATGTCTTACTCCGTGCGCTGCTCCCGACCAAAAGACCGGGAATTCAGCGCACTTTCGGCTAACCCTCACCGGATCCCCTCCCTCTCCTAGACCCAACCCCTCCACTAACCCTCACCTTTGGCTGTGACACGATCCTCCCTCCTATCCCCGTCATGTCTGGCCTACCCTCCACTGTGGCAGGGTCTGTCCGGCCTGTGTTTTGTTTGGTTTGGTGATTGGAATTTTGGGACTATCATATATTACAAAATCATAAGGCCGGACATCTACTTCCCACACTGACATAGAATGGAGACAACAAGTGTTGCTGCACACATCCTTACATTAATATATTGTATTACGGTCTGTAGCCTTTGGGGGGAACATATTAACCTTTCTACAACAGTTTACTAGCGTAAAAAATTCACAAAATGCGCAAATGTCAACATTTTTGGGGGCAAAAAATGGGCAGGGCTTAGAAGAAATGGCCAACAATTTTACTACAATTTACGCCAGTAACTGATATAAATTATAGAAGAAATCTATGTGTATAGTGTGGCCCAGATTTATCTCTGGGGGGCATATCAAGGCAAAGGTCCGTGCCAGACCCATACCTCCCACCCAATCAGACTGTTTGCCCCCCCAATCAGACAATAAAATACATTTTAAAAATGTACTTACCTCACCACTCCGGCAGTGTTGTCCAGTGCCCGGAGGCAGCTGGACTGGCAGATCGGTGCGGGGTCTGGTGTAGTAACGATTGTTTGCCCCCATACATTACCGATGATTGCTCCTTGTGATACGCTGTATCGTCGATTGGAGCTGGTTTTCATGGTCAGTATCGGGACGTCTAAAAGGACCTTTATTTCCTCAGACACCACCATAACTAGGCATTGGAACCAACCCTTCCACCTTAGCGGGTAAAGATTAACCTTCTAAAAGGTTCACTATATACACATAAGGGCTAAAGGTGAAAACACAGAGGTGCTCACCATATATCCAGCGTATAACTGTGTCCTCCAAATCTTACGGAGCAGGAGTTGTTCTAGATTCCTGTTTATATCCAAGACACGTTCATACCATTTTAGACAATGAATCGACATATCGCAAACTTGTGGCGAAACCAAGCACCACATGTAAGGAATCTTTAAAAAATCTGCTGGAAGAAGGAATTTGATTAGGAGTATTAGCCAAGAAATAGGCAGAATACTTACTGCTAGAATTCCCTATTGTTCTTATAAACCCTTGGGATGCCAAAAATCCATAACTTTCAATGGTCTTGAAACTTGGGTTATCTGTGACGTAGTTGGCTAGTACCCCTGAAAACAGGCCTGCCATCAGGGTAGTACCGCTGGTACTACTGTCAGGGGCCTGGCCACAAAAGTAAAATAAAGTGGGCAGCCGCCGCTCATCAAGGTTATGATCAGCGGTAATTGGTTTGTAGAAAGGAATGGGACCCATGCAGGGGCCAGAAGCAGCGGCCAGCTCTGCAACTTGGTGAGTGACTGTTTTAAAGCAGTAGATTCAGTTTAATATTTTTTTTTATGTTGCCCCTCTGCTCCCACCTTCCCAGCTGTCTCTCTCCCCTTCCCCTCCCCAGACCCCAGTCAAGCGTCATATTCACTCTGGCCCAACTCCCGCCTCGGCCACTTTCCATTCTCTTAGCCTAGTCCTCCGCCTACATCCTGGTATAATAGCTAAAGAAAATTACCTTATGAGGTTTAGAGTTAGTTAGTTATATGTCGAAATTTTGATCTAAGGTTTGCACACCATGACGGTCGGTAGTCATGTAGACCGGACGCTTCCATGATTTGAATACGCTGTGACGTGGCATATTGCCTTGAGGTGCCAGTTTAGATTGGGTCCGTCAAACGCCCTGAAAGACCTGCTAGTTAGCTATCCCTCTTCTGACTCCCTAGATCAGGTTATGGCTTTAGCGGTACGACTCTTGACGAACGTCTCAGGGAACGACGACTTGAACGTTTTTGTGCTTTCTCCTTTGGCTCCTCCATTATGGCTCCCGAGGTTCCGTTGCTTCGTACTTCCACGGGAAAACTCGGATGAACCAATGCAACTCGGGGCCTCTGTGTCTCCCCAACAACGTAGAGAGCTCCGCATGAAGAATGGTCTCTGCTTCTCCTGTGGGGATGACAAGCATCAAGTGAACAACTGTCCTAGGTGTAAGAATAAGCAGCCGGAAGAACTTCCGCACCTAAGTGACCATCGGGGAAGTCACTTGGGCGCACAGGTATTTCCCGTAAATATGAAACCTAATAAGATATTGCTTCCCTTTCAGGTCTCTTTTGAGGGTAGGTCTGCTACCGGCAGTGCCTTCGTGGATTCAGGGACTTCTGCTAATATTATGTCTGTGGAATTTGCTATGTCTCTAGCTATGCCATTGATTGATTTGCCTAAACCTGTCCCGGTAGTGGGTAACGACTCCCCTCCACTTGCTAATGGTTATTTTACTCTGCATACCCCTGTTCTTGAACTCATTGTTGGCTCCATGCATTTGGAGCAGTGCTCTGTACTGGTGATGCAGGGATTGTCGTCCAATTTGCTTTTAGGCCTTCCCTGGTTGCAGATGCATAATCCCACGTGTAACTGGAATACTGGGGATCTTACCAAATGGGGTAATGAATGCATGATGTCATGTTTTTCTGTTAATTTTATTTCATTGACGCCCTTAACCCTGTCTCCTTCCGACTGGAGTTACCCCCGTCTTTTTGAATACACAACGTGTTTCATGCCTCCCTCCTGAAACGCTGCTCCCCGTCCTTGGCTACCTCGAGGAAACCTCCGGTCCCTGTTCTCACCCCTGAAGGGGTAGAATTCGAGGTGGCCAAGATTGTGGATGGTCCAAGGCTCCCTCCAGTACCTGGTCCATTGGAGAGCATACAGGCATGAGGAGAGGACTTGGGTACCCGCCAGGGATGTTCACATTGGTGTATTGCTCTGGCGGTTCTATCTTCGGTTCCCCAATAAGCCAGGTCCATCTAGAAAGGGTCCAGTGGCCCCTCATAAGAGGGGGGATATTGTAAAGGATCTGCCAGACACAGCTTCTGTATCGACGCCCGTGTTTAATCAGTCTGCACCTGCTCCTAGGTCTGATAGAGTGACTCAATCTGCTACCACTTAGGCTGGTAGGCTCAGGAGTGGGAGATCCTATCACAGCCTGGCCAGACGGTTCTAGCTCCCGCCCTCGGTCTATTTATACCTTCATTTCCTGCTTGTCTTTGCCTGTTATGCTTTCCTGTTTCCTGGCTCTGCTGCTCCTTCTATTATTATTGTCCTTGCTTCATTTTGACCCTGGCTTTACTGACTACGCTCCTGCTCTGCGTTTGTTACCTCGTACACTCCTGGTTTGACTCGGCTCGTTCACTACGCCTGTTGCTCACGGCCCCATTTCCCTTAGCTTCTGTGTACCCTTGTGTGTTTGTCTGTCGTGCACATATTGAGCATAGGGACCGTCGTCCAGTTGTACGCCGTCGCCTAAGACGGGCCGTGCAAGTAGGCAGGGACTGAGTGGCGGGTAGATTAGGGCTCACCTGTCTGTCTCCCTACCCCGTCATTACACATGGTATCTAGGTTACATGAACACTTTCATGACGTATCTTGTGGTACGCGCTTGGGCATTGGAGATGAAGAAGACTGGAAGAAGTCATCATGGCGTTCTGGGCCGGATGAAGAAGAAAAGAGAACGTGAACGACTCCAATCTGAGAAGATGTCACGTGTGAGTCACTGAATTTCACTGCACTGTATTCACTTATATGGTCTGCAGAATGCCTGTGTAGGACTGATATCTGTCACAATATGGTGGGAATATTGGTATTTGTTTTACTACACACGTTTTTAGTACACAATTAAGAGTGTTCAAATTATTTCTATATAGCTTGAAGTTTAGACTCAAAATAATTATTTCCTTTGGTGGGTCCAAGGTACCTCAGTCAGACACGGAGTGTACAGATCCTTGCATTAAGATATTGTATTACTGTCTGTAGCCTTAGAGGAGAATTTATTAACCTTGCTAAGCCACTAATCTGGCATAGAAAAGTCCCAAAAGTGCGGGAAAGTTTTTGGGCAGTTTATGCTGCGCTTGGCACTTTTTGAAAAGTGTGTGGCGCTTTGCGGAAAGGGCCGACAATTTTACTATCATTTACACCAGTAACGGGCGTAATGTAAAGCAGAAATCAACGCCAGCTCCGAGCTAGTGTACAATTTTACATTGAGTGTGTAACAAAAGGCTTAAGCCAGACCCTGTATCTCCCCCACTAATCAGACTGTCTTGTGACACAAGACATGTGTTTGCCCACACCACAAAAAAAAAAAAAAAAAAAGATTTATATATCTGAGACAGTGTATCTTTAAGGGTATATTCACACGCTGTGTTTTCAGGCGTATTTCGGGGCGTAAACACCTTCAAATACGACTGAAAAATCGGTAGCCCAATGCCTACAAACATCTGCCTATTGTATTTTAAAACGTCACGTAAAAAGAAGGAGCATGTCACTTCTTGAGACGTTTTTGGAGATGTTTTTCATTGTGTCAATGGAAAAACAGCTCCAAAAACATCTAGAAAAAAACACCTCAAAAAAACGTTTCCAGCTTCAAAAACGGCTGTAAATCAAAGTCTGTGTTCTCTAAAAACAGCTCTGTAATTTTCAGCCATTTTTGACTTTGCGTGTGAACCCTAAGGCCTGATTTACACGAGCGTGTGCGTTTTGCGCGCGCAAAAAACGCTGCGTTTTGCGCGCGCAAAAGGCATTTGACAGCTCCGTGTGTCATCCGTGTATGATGCGCGGCTGCGTGATTTTCGCGCAGCCGCCATCATAGAGATGAGGCTAGTCGACGCCCGTCACTGTCCAAGGTGCTGAAAGAGCTAACTGATCGGCAGTAACTCTTTCAGCACCCTCGACAGTGAGTTCCGATCACAATATACACCAACCTGTGAATCAAAAAAAGACGTTCATACTTACCATGAACTTCCTGCTTCATCCAGTCCGGTCTCCCGGCCGTTGCCTTGGTGACGCGTCCCTCTCTTGTCATCCGGCCCCACCTCCCAGGATGACGCGGCAGTCCATGAGACCGCTGCAGCCTGTGATTGGCTGCAGCCTGTGCTTGGCCTGTGATTGGCTGCAGCTGTCACTTGGACTGAATTGTCATCCCGGGAGGTCGGACTGGAGGAAGAAGCCGGTTGTTCTCGGTAAGTCAGAACCTCTTGTTTTTTTTACACGTATATGTATATTGTGATCGGAAGTCACTGTCCATGGTGCTGAACCAGTTTAACTCTTTCAGCACCGTGGACAGTGACTGTCTCCTGCTGTCGCGTACCCGAACATTTTTTGCCGGGTTCGGTCAAAAGGAGTTCTCTAATTTGACACTCCGTTTGGATGTTTGTAAACAGAAAAGCACGTGGTGCTTTTCTGTTTACATTCATCCTTTTGACCACTCTTGCGCGAATCACGCAGTTCGCACGGAAGTGCTTCCATGCGGCATTTGTGGTTTTCACGCACCCATTGACTTCAATGGGTGCGTGATGCGCGAAAAACGCACGATTATAGAACATGTCGTGAGTTTTACGCAACGCACTCGCGCTGCGCAAAATTCACGCATCGTCTACACTGCCCCATAGACTAATATAGGTGCGTAAGACACGCGTGAAAAGCACGCGCGTCGCACGCGCGTATATTACGCTCGTGTAAATGAGGCCTAAGACTATGACACCTGATAGCTCTGCTACTTGATAGGAGACAGCGGCTCAGCAGACAGTATCACATATAATATGCTTAGATACAACGGCTTAGCAGACAGTATCACACATGCTAGGCCCAATTAGAAGGTTAATTGGGAAAAAATGTCTTATGGTGTTTTTCGATCAAGGTCACTTGAACTGGTATCATTTAACCCCTTAGTGACCAGCCCATTTTAGGCCCTAATGACCAAGCTATTTTATTTGTTTTCCTATAGTCGCATTCAAAGAGCTATAACTTTTTTATTTTTTCGTCTATATAGCTGTATGTGGACTTGTTTTTTGCGGGATTAGTTGTGCTTTTTAATAGCACCATTTTAGGGTACATATAATTTTTATATTAACTTTTATTAACCTTTTTGGGGGGGATTATAACAAAAACCTGAAATTCCGCCATTGTTCTATGCGTTTTTAAATTGACGCCGTTCACTATGCGACGTAAATAACATGTTACCTTTATTCTATGGGTCGGTACGATTACGGCGATACCACATATGTAGAGGTTTTTTATGTTTTACGACTTTTGCACAATAAAAACTCTTTTGAACTAAAATTATTTGTTTTTGCATCGTCGCTTTCCAAGAGCCATAACTTTTTTATTTTTCCATCAATGTAGTGATTTTTTGGGCTTGTTTTCTGCGGGACGAGACGTAGTTTTGATTGGTACTGTTTTAGGGTGCATGGCAATTATTGATTCATTTTTATTATGACTTGTTTGGGGGGCAATGGAAAAAAATTGCAATTTCGCCATTGTTTTTTGCGTTTTTTTTTTTACGGTGTTCACCTTGCGGTTTAAATTACATATTAGCTGTATTAATGGAGTCATTACGGTCGCGGCGATACCACATATGTGTACTTTTATTTATTTTTTACACTTTTACTAAATAAAACCACTTTTTATGGAAAAAAATGGTTTTATTTATTTTTTTACTGTAATTTTTATTAATAATCTTTATTTCACATTTATGACTTCTTTTATTAGTCCCACTAGGGGACTTTACTGTGCGATCTTCAGATCGCTGCTATAATGCTCTGGTATACTTCGTATACCAGAACATTATTGCCTGTCAGTGTAAATCTGACAGGCAATCTATTAGGACGTGCCTCCGGCGCGTCCTAACAGGCATATGTCCAGGGCAGACCTGGGGGCATTTATCAAGCCCCCGGCTGCCATGACAACCCATCGGAGACCCGCAATTGCATTTGCGGGCTGACGATGGGTGACAGAGGGAGCTCACTCCCTCTGTAAACAAAGTTAAATGCCGCGGTCGCTATTGACGGCGGCATTTAACAGGTTAAACGGCCGCGATCGAAGTAAACTTCGATCGCGGGCGTTGGAGCAGGAGCTCAGCTGTCATCAGACAGCTGAGCCCCGGCTCCAGCCTGCACGGGAGACCCGTGCAGGACTTAGACTAGGCTGACGTGAAAAGGTGTCAGCCTAGCCTAAAGCCCATTAGTGACTCACGTGAAAAGGCGTATTGGTGGTCACTAAGGGGTTAAACAGTTAACCAATGAAATGCGCTGTTTACGTGGAATTTACCCTGTGGCCTAATGTACCATATAATGTATTCAAAAAAAATGTAAAAAAACCCCTACATTTTGTGGGGTGAATTAAAAAAACTGTGATCATCGGGCGGCATGGATTGCATGATAACTTGATTCTGCGGGTCATTACAATTATGGTGCTAAAACCCACTCTCTGAAGCCCCCCTTCAAGATAAATTTCATCTGGTCCCCATGGCAGAAATCTGTCTTTCCATCTGGCACCTCCAGCAGACTCCTTTCAGTCTAGTTTGATTTCTTTTACCTCAGAGTTCCTCTTTTTACCTTTTTTAAATTTATTTTCTCCCCCCTTTTTTTTAACTATTTCTAACAGGGAATGTGCAGGATTAGAAAAATATGGCTGCTTTCTTCCAAAAACAGCACCACACCTATCCACAGGTTGTATCTGGTATTGCAGGTTTGCTCCATTGAAGTGAATGGTAATGAGCTGTAGTACCACACACAACCTATGGACAGGTGTGGTGCTGGTTTTTGGAGAAAGCAGACAAGTTATCTCATCCTGGACAACCCTTTGTCATGGATTGTTCTTGTGCGGAGATGCTCCCTGCATTATCCCTTTTCCTTTATGGCCGCTGATATGTTCTATTCAGCTTTATGGCCTCTGTGGTAAGTACACTGCCAGTCAGTAAAGGGTTAACACTTCAGACCACTGTGGGTGACGTCACAATGTCTGAGTTGTGCAGTGGTAATAAATTCCTGTAGTAATGATGATGAAGGTGCTGAAATACAAATGTTTATGACATAAAGAAGATTCCATATTAGAAGGTTTTACTGCCCCATTCAGCGCCATATTGGATGGGACTGAGGACCTTGAGCTTGACTTCCCCACCAATGCCGACCTGATGTCATTTGTAGGTTCTAGCAGGGAAACCCTTCACCCCAGACCACTTCTTCATCACAGTGATGCCATCCTCTTCATACGGGTTGTCTGTAGTAGAGGGGGGTTTCCAGCAGGAGATCCCCCCTATTAGCCGGAGCAGAGACAGGTGCTACAAGGAGGCATCTGGAGGACCCCTCTGGAGGACCCGTCTCAACCGAGCATCGCCCATTCATTTTAATAGGTGCCCAGGAAGAGAGACATCCGCCTAGCCAACCAGATCAGCCGATTTATGTGTTTTATGTCGTTCGTTCGTTCGTTGTAATGTCTTTCCTTGAAAATCTGAGAAAACGTACAAATTCTGTTACAAATGATATTTTGGCACCTTCTAAGCCCAGAGGAAGGGCAATCCTCCAGCCATGGTTTCCCTAGAGGTTTCCCCCACAGGGGGTTTTTCCTTTCCTGCGTGCTGGAGGGTGACTCTTCGTGAGTCGGAGGTTTGCCATTTTGGGTTTGGTCATATAATATAATAAAAGTTTTGACCATTTAACACCCAATTATAATGTTTTGTGTCTTTATTTTGCATTCTTTGGTTTGGTGATTGGGATTCTGGGTCTATCACATATCACAAAATCATAAGGCCGGACATCTACTTCCCACACTGACATAGAATGGAGACAACAAGCGTTGCTGCACAATTAAGTGTACACATCCTTACATTAACCCCTTCCCGACATTTTCCGTATGGGTACGCCATGGAAAGCTATGACTTCCCGCAAATTGCCGTATCCATACGCCAAATGTTTGGTACCGGCTCTGAAGCTGAGTCGGTGCCATCATCGCCGGATATCAGCTGTATCTTACAGCTGACATCCGGCTGTAATGGCGGGGACCGAAATTAGCTTCGATCCCCTCTATTAACCCCTTAAGTGCAGCACTCAAATGCGAGTGCTGCACTCAAGGTGTTTGCAGCTCATCGGAACCCCAGCAATGAAATTGCCGGGGTTCCGGTGGCTGCAATGGCAACCGGAGGCCAAATACTGGCCTCCCGGTCTGCCTAGCACGGAAGCCGGTCAAGATCCGCCCGGCGTAGCCGCCGGCAAGATGGCGCCGCCTCAGGAGTTGATCAGGCGTCATCAGCGGTGGAAGTCAGCTGTATGTTACAGCTGACATCCACCTGTAATGGCAGGAACCAGAGCTAGCTCCGATCCCTGCCATTAACCCCTTTGATGCAGCAATCGAAAGTGATTGCTGCATCGTAGTGGTTACTAGCAGATCACCAGCCCTGACAGGCAATCAGGACTGGCGACTGCTGCTATGGCAACAGGAGACACAATAGCCTCCTGCTCTGCCATTACGGAAGCCGATTAGGCCCCGCCGGGAGGCGAAGCCTAATCGGCTTGCTGTCAGTGAATAACTGACAGATCTAATACATTGCACTACGTAGGTAGTGCAATGTATCAGAAAAAAACCATCAGACAGTTGGAACTTCAAGTCCCCTAGTGGGACTTGAAAAAAGTGTAAAAGAAAGTATAAAAAAGTGTAAAAAAAAGTGAAAAGTTTGAAAACAATAAAAGTTTCAAGTAATAAAATAAAACACAATCGCCCTTTTTCTCTTATCAAGTCCTTTATTATTGAAAAAAAATTATAAACCATACGTATTTGGTATCACCGCGACATTAACGACCTGAGGTATCAAAATATTATATTATTTATTGCACGCGGTGAACAGCGTAAATAAAAACCCGTAAAAACTTTACCTGAGATTCTGTTTTTTGGTCACTTTGCCCTACAAATATTGGAATAAAAAGTGATCAAAAAGTCGCACGTATCCAAAAATGGTACCTATAAAAACTGTAGCTCGTCCCGCAAAAAACAAGCCCTCATACAGCTCCGTCGACAAAAAAATTGGAAAGTTATGGTTCTCACAACTTGGCGACAGAAAAAATACATTCTTATTACAAAAGCAATTTTATTGTGCAAAATGTTGTAAAACATAAAAAAGTTCTGTAAATTAGGTATCGCCGGAATCGTACGGACCCACAGAATAAAGTTAACAGGTAATTTATAACGCATGGTGAACGCTGTATAAAAAAACCTAAAAAATCTGTGCCAGAATTGCGTTTTTTTGTTTACCTGGCCTCCCAAAAAATAGGATAAAAGGTGATCAAAATGTTGCATGTACCCCAAAATGGTACCAATAATCGCTACAACTCGTCCTGCAAAAAAAAAACAGCCCTCATACCGCTACGTCTATGAAAAAATAAAATGAGTTATGGCTCCAATAAGTGAGGAAATAAAAAATATGTAGTTGTGCCCGAGGGGAACATTTCTTCTGTTTCAAGAGGCGATTTATCAAGGATCTAAAATTAGGGAACCAGGAAGGGGAGGGCCCAAACATATCTGCTGGAAGCGAGGGTGCCTGTATTATACCAGGACAACACTTCCCAGCAAAATTCCCCAAACTGCAAAGGTGCGGAGTGTGGACCAAAAGGGGGATAAGAAAGGACGCCATATACAGTGAAGGAAATAAGTATTTGATCCCTTGCTGATTTTGTAAGTTTGCCCGCTGTCAAAGACATGAACAGTCTAGAATTTTTAGGCTAGGTTAATTTTACCAGTGAGAGATAGATTATATATAAAAAAAAAAAAAAAGAAAATCACATTGTCAAAATGATATATATTTATTTGCATTGTGCACAGAGAAATAAGTATTTGATCCCCTACCAACCATTAAGAGTTCAGCCTCCTCCAGACCAGTTACACGCTCCAAATCAACTTGGTGCCTGCATTATAGACAGCTCTTACATGGTCACCTGTATAAAAGACTCCTGTCCACAGACTCAATGAATCAGTCTGACTCTAACCTCTACAACATGGGCAAGACCAAAGAGCTTTCTAAGGATGTCAGGGACAAGATCATAGACCTGCACAAGGCTGGAATGGGCTACAAAACCATAAGTAAGACGCTGGGTGAGAAGGAGACAACTGTTGGTGCAATAGTAAGAAAATGGAAGACATACAAAATGACTGTCAATCCACATCGATCTGGGGCTCCATGCAAAATCTCACCTCGTGGGGTATCCTTGATCCTGAGGAAGGTGAGAGCTCAGCCGAAAACTACATGGGGGAACTTGTTAATGATCTCAAGGCAGCTGGGACCACAGTCACCAAGAAAACCATTGGTAACACATTACACCGTAATGGATTAAAATCCTGCAGTGCCCGCAAGGTCCACCTGCTCAAGAAGGCACATGTACAGGCCCGTCTGAAGTTTGCAAATGAACATCTGGATGATTCTGAGAGTGATTGGGAGAAGGTGCTGTGGTCAGATGAGACTAAAATTGAGCTCTTTGGCATTAACTAAACTCGCCGTGTTTGGAGGAAGAGAAATGCTGCCTATGACCCAAAGAACACTGTCCCCACTGTCAAGCATGGAGGTGGAAACATTATGTTTTGGGGGTGTTTCTCTGCTAAGGGCACAGGACTACTTTACCGCATCAATGGGAGAATGGATGGAGCCATGTACCGTCAAATCCTGAGTGACAACCTCCTTCCCTCCACCAGGACATTAAAAATGGCTCGTGGCTGGGTCTTCCAGCACGACAATGACCCGAAACATACAGCCAAGACAACAAAGGAGTGGCTCAAAAAGAAGCACATTAAGGTCATGGAGTGGCCTAGCCAGTCTTCAGACCTTAATCCCATCGAAAACTTATGGAGGGAGCTGAAGATCCGAGTTGCCAAGCGACAGCCTCGAAATCTTAATGATTTACAGATGATCTGCAAAGAGGAGTGGGCCAAAATTCCATCTAACATGTGTGCAAACCTCATCATCAACTACAAAAACCGTCTGACTGCTGTGCTTGCCAACAAGGGTTTTGCCACCAAGTATTAAGTCTTGTTTGTCAAAGGGATCAAATACTTATTTCTCTGTGCACAATGCAAATAAATATATATCATTTTGACAATGTGATTTTCTGTTTTGTTTTTTTTTTATATAATCTATCTCTCACTGGTAAAATTAACCTAGCCTAAAAATGCTAGACTGTTCATGTCTTTGACAGTGGGCAAACTTACAAAATCAGCAAGGGATCAAATACTTATTTCCTTCACTGTATCAGTGTGACACTGGCCTGTGCAGAAAGGATTGCTTCACAGGCCCCATTATTATACCTCCTGACTATGCCCCTGATGTACTCTTCCCAGCTCACACATGCCCTCCAAACAAAACTATTACCAAGCAAATTCCACGCTCCAAAAGCCAAATGGCGCTCCCACCCATCTGAACCCTACAGTGTGCCCAAACAACAGTTTCCTAAAATTTTGGGTTGTGTGTCTCCAGTTGCATAAGCTGGGCATGACATATTTGCCACTGAAATGGCTTATCTAGGGAAAAATATACATTTTTACTTTGGACCATCAGCAGCACAATCATTTATGGAAAAGACCTGTGGGGTGAAAATGCTCACTACACCCCTTAATAAATGCCATGAGGGGTGCAGTTTCCAAATGGGGTCACTTCTCAGGGGTTTCTTTTTATTATTTCACATCTGAGACTCTGCAATTGTGATCCAATACTTTATAAATCGCCAAATTAGGCCTCAATTTCGCATGATACGCTTTCACTCCTGAGCCTGGTCGAATGTCCAGGCAAAAGATTAGGGCCACATGAAGGGTGTTTCTAAAACCAGGAAACCTAGCATAATTATTAGAGAACTGTCTTGTTATGGTGGCACAAGCTGGGCACCACATATTGGCATATCTATGGAAAAAAAATCCCATTTTCACTCTGCAACATCGAGTGCTCACTAATTTCTACAAAACACCTGCAGGGTTAACATGCTTACTACACCCCTAGGTAAATGCATTGAGGGGTGTAGTTTCCAAAATGTGGTCACTACTGGGGGGTTTCCACAGTTTTGGTCCCACAGGTGCCCAGAAACCAATCCAGCAAAATCTGCACTCCAAATGGCGCTCCTTCCTTTCTGAGCCTTGCCGTGTGCCCAAACAGCAGTTTATGACCACATATGGGGAATTGCCGTACTCGGGAGAAATTGCTTTACAAATGTTGGGTTCTTTTTGTCCTTTATTTGTTGAGAAAACAAAAAATTTTGGGGTAAAGCTACGTCTTATTGAAGAAAAAGGATTGTTTTTATTTTCACTGCCCAATTCTAATAAATTCTATGAAACATCTATGGGGTCAAAATGCTCACAATACTCCTAGATGGATTCCTCAAGGGGTGTAGTTTCCTAAATGGAGTCACTTTTTGGGCGTTTTCATTGTTTTGTCCCCTCAGGGGCTTTGCAAATGCGACATTGCCTCCACAAACCTTTCCTGCTAAATGTGATCTCCAAACGCCAAATAGCGCTCTTTCCATTCTAAACCCTGCCGTGTGTCCAAACAGCCGTTTATTACCACATGGGTACTGTTTTACTCGGGAGAAATTGCTTTACAAATTTTGTGGTGGTTTTTCTCCTTCAGTCTTTGAGGAAATGAGAAAAAATTAGCTAAAATTACATTTTCTTTGAAATAATTTCGATTTTTATTTTCAGGGCCTACTTACAATAATTTCTGCAAAAAACCTGGAGGGTCAAAACGCTCAGTGTACCCCTAGATAATTTCCTCAATGGGTGTAGTTACCAAAATGGGGTCACTTGTGGGGGGGTTTCCACTGTTTTATCCCCTCAGGGGCTTTGTAAATGTGACATGGCCTCCGCAAACCATTCCTGCTAAATGTGAACTCCAAAAGCCAAATGGTGCTCTATCCGATCTAAGCCCTGCCGTGTGTCCAAACAGCCGTTTATTACCACATGTGGGGTATTGTTTTACTCGGGAGAAATTGCTTTCCAAATTGTGTGGTGTTTTTTCTCCTTCAGTCCTTGTGGAAATGAGAAAAAATTAGCTTTAATTTCCGGGATATTAATTGGTGTCATGGTTCGGCTTCAACTGCAAAGGGGAGACATTTCCTCAACCTGTTGCAGGAAAATTTTATGGGCCAGTTTGTGGAAGACCCGACTAGAGGTGAAGCTCTGTTGGATCTGGTCATTTCTAATAATGCAGATCTTGTTGGGAATGTCAATGTTCGTGAAAACCTCGGTAACAGTGATCACAATATAGTTACATTTTACCTATACTGTAAAAAACAAACGCAGGCTGGGAGGGCAAAAACATTTAATATTAAGAAAGCCAATTTCCCCAGGATGAGGGCGGCAATTCAGGATATGGACTGGGAAGAACTAATGTCAAATAATGGAACAAATGATAAATGGGAGATTTTCAAATCTACTTTGAGTTATTATAGTGCAAAATGTATTCCTATAGGTAACAAGTATAAACGACTCAAATTAAACCCCACATGGCTTACACCTTTTGTGAAAGGGGCAATACATGACAAAAAAAGGGCATTTAAAAAATACAAATCTGAGGGTACATCTGTAGCTTTTGTAAAATATAAAGAGCTTAATAAAATCTGTAAAAATGTAATAAAATTAGCAAAAATACAAAATGAAAGGCAGGTGGCCAAGGATAGTAAAACAAATCCTAAAAAATTCTTCAAGCATATAAATGCAAAAAAGCCAAGGTCTGAACATGTAGGACCCCTAGATAATGGTAATGGGGAGTTGATCACAGGGGATCATGAGAAGGCAGAGTTACTAAATGGGTTCTTTAGCTCTGTATATACAACAGAAGAAAGAGCAGCTGATGTAGCCGCAGCCAGTGCTGTTAATATATCAGTTGATATACTGAATTGGATGAATGTAGATATGGTCCAAGCTAAATTAAATAAAATAAATGTGCACAAGGCCCCGGGACCAGATGGGTTACACCCTAGAGTTCTTAAGGAGCTTAGTTCAGTTATTTCTGTCCCCCTTTTCATAATATTCAGAGAATCTCTAGTGACTGGTATAGTGCCAAGGGACTGGCGCAGGGCAAATGTGGTGCCTATTTTCAAAAAGGGCTCTAGGTCTTCGCCGGGTAATTATAGACCAGTAAGCTTAACATCCATCGTGGGGAAAATGTTTGAGGGGCTATTGAGGGACTATATACAGGATTATGTGACAATAAATAGCATTATAAGTGACAGCCAGCACGGTTTTACTAAGGACAGAAGTTGTCAAACTAACCTAATCTGTTTATATGAAGAGGTGAGCAGAAGTCTAGACAGAGGGGCCGCTGTGGATTTAGTGTTTTTGGACTTTGCAAAGGCATTTGACACTGTCCCCCATAGACGCCTAATGGGTAAATTAAGGACTATAGGTTTAGAAAATATAGTTTGTAATTGGATTGAGAATTGGCTCAAGGACCGTATCCAGAGAGTTGTGGTCAATGATTCCTACTCTGAATGGTCCCCGGTAATAAGTGGTGTACCCCAGGGTTCAGTGCTGGGACCACTATTATTCAACTTATTTATTAATGATATAGAGGATGGGATTAATAGCACTATTTCTATTTTTGCAGATGACACCAAGCTATGCAATATAGTTCAGACTATGGAAGATGTTCATGAATTACAGGCAGATTTAAACAAACTAAGTGTTTGGGCGTCCACTTGGCAAATGAAGTTTAATGTAGATAAATGTAAAGTTATGCATCTGGGTACCAACAACCTGCATGCATCATATGTCCTAGGGGGCGCTACACTGGCGGATTCACTTGTTGAGAAGGATCTGGGTGTAATAATCTGCAGCATCATATGTCCTAGGGGGCGCTACACTGGCGGATTCACTTGTTGAGAAGGATCTGGGTGTACTTGTAAATCATAAACTCAATAACAGCATGTAGTGTCAATCAGCTGCTTCAAAGGCCAGCAGGATATTGTCGTGTATTAAAAGAGGCATGGACTCGCGGGACAGGGATGTAATATTACCACTTTACAAAGCATTAGTGAGGCCTCATCTAGAATATGCAGTTCAGTTCTGGGCTCCAGTTCATAGAAAGGATGCCCTGGAGTTGGAAAAAATACAAAGAAGAGCAACGAAGCTAATTAGGGGCATGGAAAATTTAAGTTATGAGGAAAGATTGAAAGAATTAAACCTATTTAGCCTTGAAAAAAGACGACTAAGGGGGGACATGATTAACTTATATAAATATATTAATGGCACATACAAAAAATATGGTGATATCCTGTTCCTTGTAAAACCCGCTCAAAAAACAAGGGGGCACTCCCTCCGTCTGGAGAAAAAAAGGTTCAAGCTGCAGAGGCGACAAGTCTTCTTTACTGTGAGAACGGTGAATCTATGGAATAGCCTACCGCAGGAGCTGGTCACAGCAGGGACAGTAGATGGCTTTAAAAAAGGGTTAGATAATTTCCTAGAACAAAAAAATATTACCTCCTATGTGTAGAAATGTTTCCTTCCCTTTTCCCTTCCCTTGGTTGAACTTGATGGACATGTGTCTTTTTTCAGCCGTACTAACTATGTAACATCTTCTTTGAAAAAATGTAGATTTTCATTTTCAGGGCCTACTTCCAATAATTTCTGCAAAAAACCTGTGGGGTCAAAACGCTCATTATACCCCTAGATAATTTCCTCAATGGGTGTAGTTTCCAAAATGGGGTCACTTGCGGGGGATTTCCACTGCTTTGTCCCCTCAGGGGCTTTGTAAATGTTACATGGCCTCCGCAAACCATTCCTGCTAAATGTGAATTCCAAAAGCCAAATGGTGCTCCATCCCTTCTAAGCTCTGCCGTGTGTCCAAACAGACGTTTATTACCACATGTGGGGTACTGTTTTACTCGGAAGAAATTGTTTTACTAATTTTGTGGTGCTTTTTCTCCTTTAGTCCTTGTGGAAATGAGAAAAAAATAGCTAAACCTACATTTTCTTTGAAAAAATGTAGATTTTAATTTTCACGGCCTGCTTCCAATAATTTCTGTAAAAAACCTGTGCGGTCAAAATGGTCACTATACCCCTAGATAATTTCCTTGAGGTTTGTAGTTTCCCAAATGGGATCACTTTTGGGGGATTTTGACTGTTTTAGCACCGCAAGAGCCCTTCAAACCTGACATGGTGCCTAAAATATATTCGAATAAAAATAAGGCCCCAAAATCCTCTAGGTGCTCCTTTGCTTCTGAGGCCGGTGCTTCAGTCCAGTAGCACGCTATGGCTACATATGGGATATTTCCTAAAACTGCAAAATCTGGGCAATAAATATTGAGTTGCATTTCTATGGTAAAACCTTCTGTGTTATAAAGAAAATTGCATTAAAAATTAATTTCTGCAAAAAAATATGAAATTTGTACATTTCACCCCTACTTTACTTTAATTCCTGTGAAAAGTTTAAAGGGTTAACAAATTTTCTAAATGCTGTTTTGAATACTTTGAGGGGTGAAAGTTTTCAAAATGTTGTGACTTTTTTTTGGGTTTCTAATATATAAGGCCCTCAAAACCACTTCACAAGTGAACTGGCCCCTGTAAAAATAACTTTTTGAAATTTTCTTTCAAATGTGAGAAATTGCTGCTAAAGTTGAAAGCCTTGTAACGTCCTAGAAAAATAAAAGGATGTTCAAAAAACGATGCCAATCTAAAGTAGACATATGGGGGATGTTAGTTATCAACAATTGTGTGTGGTATAACTGCCTGTCTTACAAGCAGATACATTTAAGTTGAGAAAAATGCAAATGTTTGCAATTTTTCGCTAAATTTTGGTATATTTCACAATTAAATACTGAACATATCGAGCAAATTTTGCCAGTAACATAAAGTCCAATGTGTCACGAGAAAACAATTTCAGAATCGCTTGGATAGCTAAAACCATTCCGACGTTATTACCACATAAAGTGACACATGTCAGATTTGAAAAATGAGGCTCTGTCAGGAAGGTCAAAAGTGGCTAAAGAGGGAAGGGGTTAAGATATTGTATTACGGTCTGTAGCCTTTGGGGGGAATATATTAACCTTTCTACAACAGTTTACTAGCATAGAAAATTCACAAAATGCACAAATGTCAACATTTTTGGGGGCAAAAAATGGGCGGGGCTTAGCAGAAATGGCCAACAATTTTACTATAATTTACGCCAGTAACTGATGTAAATTATAGCTTGGGCACTCACCCACACTTCTCCTACTTTTTGCCTTGGGACTGCGTCTCCCTTCCAATTTTAATCATTTCTACAATAAACATGGGACGTGTTTTTCCCTTTTAAACCTATACTAGCGCTGGATCAATCTCTCCTCTTCTCTACTACTACATACCGCGGGCCGTCGCGGGGATCCGACTGACGCTATCTGAAGACGCAGACCGGTGAGCTGGAGGTTTCTCTTTGTTCCTATACTACAATAATCTATATGTATAGTGCGGCCCAGATTTATCTCTGGGGGCGTAACAAGGCAAAGGTCCGTGCCAGACCCATACCTCCCCCCAATCAGACTGTTTGCCCCCCCAATCAGACAATAAAATACATTTTAAAAATGTACTTACCTCACCACTCCGATTCTCCCTCCCGGATTCCCTCAGGCTCTTACAGCAGGCCGAAGCACGTAGAAAGTACTGATAACAGGCCGCGTTGCAGCTAAAAGATGCGACACATTTATTAAACTGTTTAATAGGACTGGTGTATGAAACGGCAGTATTAAAGGGAATGTGCCGCTAGAAATTTTATTTTATTTTTTTCAGTTAAACAGTTAGTATATAAGTGATTACACATTGTTTTAATTTTTTTTAATTTTTTCACAAGTCAGGAAATATTATAAATTAGATTCTAATTTATAACATTTCCATGTGCTGGTCACTAGAGGGAGCAAAATTGCAGCATTGGCATGTGGTAAAGCAACCTCATTGCCTTATGCTGCAAATTTGGAGTAGACACACTCGCTTTAGTGCCCTCACAGAATCCCCCCTCCTTTATCCTGGCTAGTGCCAGGAGAAAGGAGGGGGTTGAATGTTCAATGTGTGCCGCCATTTTCTGAGCTAATGCACAGTGTAGAAGGAATAGATACAGTGCTCAGCAGACAGTATAACACTAAGGCTGGGTTCACACGACCTATTTTCAGGTGTAAACGATGCGTATTATGCCTCGTTTTACGCCTGAAAATAGGGCTACAATACGTCGGCAAACATCTGCCCATTCATTTGAATGGGTTTGCCGACGTACTGTGCAGACGACCTGTCATTTACGCGTCATCGTTTGACAGCTGTCAAACGACGACGCGTAAATTGACTGCCTCGGCAAAGAAGTGCAGGACACTTCTTTGCCATGTAATTTGAGCCGTTCTTCATTGAACTCAATGAAGAGCAGCTCAAGATATACGAGCGTCACAGACGCCTCGTATATTACGAGGAGGAGCATTTACGGCTGAAACGACGCAGTTGTTTTCTTCTGAAAACAGGCTGTCATTTCAGCCGTAAATTACAGCTAGTGTGTGAACATACCCTAACAAACACACACATCACATACACAAACATAATTTACCTGCTCCTGCCGCCGCTGCCGCCTCCGCCCTGCCGCTCCTAGTCCTTGCATCTGCGCTGCCTTAAACATATGGCCGGAAGCCGCGACCGGAAGTCGTCATCTTACTATCCGACTGTGGCTTCCGGTCCACATGAAAATGGCGCTGGATGTCGCTCTACCAAAGACCTTCCTTTTGGTCTGTGTGGGAGCGGCGTTTGCGCCGTTCCCACACAGATGGTGTATGCTATAGTGAATTGAACGGCACCCGTTCGCATTCTCTATGGGGATGTATGTGCCGTATTCCATCTCTGTATGTGTCGTTAATGGACAGATACAGAGTTGAAAAAAAATGGCAGCCCCCTTAGAGAAGTTAAAGAAAGAAAAAAGTAAAAAGTACAACACAAAAACACAAATAAATACAATTTATTTTAATGACATACTAAAAGCAATATTATATATATATAAAAAAAATACAATTTCATGACACCTTCCCTTTAAAGGGGTTTTCCACGTTCTGACAACTGATCACCTATCCACTGGATAGGTCATCAGTATATGATCGGCGCGTGTCCGACACCTGGACCCCGCACCGATCCGCCACTACAGCTGCCTCCGGGCACCGGACAAAACTGCCGGAAGCAGATGGCTCCGGTCAAAGAATAGAGGCCAAGCTGCAGTTCTGCCGAACGGCCGCTATGCAGTGATCTGAGCCATCTGCTTCTGGCAGTGTTGTCCATTCCCCGGAGGCAGCTGGACTGGCAGACCGGTGCAGGGTCTGGTGTAGTAACGATTGTTTGCCCCCGTACATTACCGATGATTGCTCCTTGTGATACGTTGTATCGTCGATTGGCGCTGGTTTTCATGGTCAGTATCGGGACGTCTAAAAGGACCTTTATTTCCTCAGACACCACCATAACTAGGCATTGGAACCAACCCTTCCACCTTAGCGGGTAAAGATTAACCCCTTAGTGACCAGCCCATTTTAGGCCTTAATGACCAAGCTATTTTATTCGTTTTTCTATAGTCGCATTCAAAGAGCTATAACTTTTTTATTTTTTCGTCTACATAGCTGTATGTGGACTTGTTTTTTGCGGGATTAGTTGTGCTTTTTAATAGCACCATTTTAGGGTACATATAATTTTTATATTAACTTTTATTAACCTTTTTGGGGGGGATTATAACAAAAACCTGAAATTCCGCCATTGTTCTATGCGTTTTTAAATTGACGCCGTTCACTATGCGACGTAAATAACATGTTACCTTTATTCTATGGGTCGGTACGATTACGGCGATACCACATATGTAGAGGTTTTTTATGTTTTACGACTTTTGCACAATAAAAACACTTTTGAACTAAAATTATTTGTTTTTGCATCATCGCTTTGCAAGAGCCGTAATTTTTTATTTTTCCATCAATGTAGTGATTTTTTGGCTTGTTTTCTGCGGGACGAGACATAGTTTTCAATGGTACTGTTTTGGGGTGCATGGGACTTATTGATTCATTTTTATTATGACTTTTTTGGAGGGGCAATGGAAAAAAATTGCAATTTCGCCATGGTTTTTTGCGTGTTTTTTTACGGTGTTCACCTTGCGGTTTAAATGACTTATTAACTTTATTAATGGAGTCATTACGGTCGCGGTGATACCACATATGTGTACTTTTTTTTTTTTACACTTTTACTAAATAAAACCACTTTTTATGGAAAAAAATGATTTTATTTATTTTTTTACTGTACTTTTTATTATTAATCTTTATTTCACTTTGATGACTTATTTTATTAGTCCCACTAGGGGACTTTACTGTGCGATCTTCCGATCGCTGCTATAATGCTCTGGTATACTTCGTATACCAGAGCATTATTGCCTGTCAGTGTAAATCTGACAGGCAATCTGTTAGGACGTGCCTCCGTCCTGGGGGCTTTTATCAAGCCCCCGGCTGACATGACACCCCATCGGAGACCCGTGATTCAATTTGCGGGCCACCGATGGGCCCAGAGGGAGCTCACTCCCTTTGTAAACAAAGTTAAATGCCGCGGTCGCTATTGACGGCAGCATTTAACGGGTTAAACGGCCGCGATCGAAGTAAACTTCGATCGCGGGCGTTGGAGCAGGAGCTCAGCTGTCATCAGACAGCTGAGCCCCGGCTCCAGCCTGCACGGGAGACCCGTGCAGGACTTAGACTAGGCTGACGTGAAAAGGTGTCAGCCTAGCCTAAGGCCCCTTAGTGACTCACGTGAAAAGGCGTATTGGTGGTCACTAAGGGGTTAACCATCTAAAAGGTTCATATATACACATAAGGGCTAAAGGTGAAAACACAGAGTAGCTCACCATATATCCAGCGTATAACTGTGTCCTCCAAATCTTACGGAGCAGGAGTTGTTCTAGATTCCTGTTTATGTCCCAGACACGTTCATACCATTTTAGACAATGAATTGACATATCACAAACTTGTGGCGAAACCAAGCACCACATGTAAGGAATCTTTAAAAAATCTGCTAGAAGAAGGAATTGGATTAGGAGTATTAGCCAAGAAACAGGCAGAATACTTACTGATAGAATTCCCTATTGTTCCCATATTCCATGGGATGCCAAAAATCCATAACTTTGCATGGTCTTGAAACTTGGGTTATCTGTGACGTAGTTGGCTAGTACCCCTGCAAACAGGCCTGCCATCAGGGTAGTACCGCTGGTACTACTGTCAGGGGCCTGGCCAAATAGTAAAATAAAGTGGGCAGCCGCCGCTCATCAAGGTTATGATTAGTGGTAATTGGTTTGTAGAAAGGAATGGGACCCATGCAGAGGCCAGAAGCAGCGGCCAGCTCTGCAACTTGGTGAGTGACTCTGTTTTAAAGCAGTAGATTCAGTTTAATTATTTTTTTATGTTGCCCCTTCTCTCCCACCTTCCCACTGGTGTCCCTCCCCTTCCCCTCCCCAGACCCCGGTCAAGCGTCATATCCACTCTGGCCCAACTCCCGCCTCGGCCACCTTCCGTTCTCTTAGCCTACTCCTCCGCCCGCTCACAGAGTCAATGGCACTTTGCGTCCTGCTCCCATCCCACGACTTTCCGTTGCCACCTTCCAAATCCCCTAATAATGGGGGACCCAGATGTATTTCCTCAAATGGAATTCCACTGACTGTATGAGACCCAGACATTTCTGATGGCGGGCCTGCCTGCATAACACATATTCCGGCAATCAAGGCAATGGAATTCCATTTGAGGAAATACACCAGGTATTCCAAATGTCTACAAGAATTTATTTTAATGTCAGTGGAGTATCTGCGCTCACATAATTACTTGTGCCTTGATAGTTTTATTTTATTGCAGATAGAAGACGCCCTGATGGGGTCAAAATTCTCCCTCTCCATGGACAATTTGTTTATGACCTGGTGGGAGAACAACATTTTTTCAGACGCTACATTGACAATCTTTTTTTGTTTAGGGGTCGTGATGTGGCGTCTGTACCACCATTTATGGAATACAATAAAACCAATACATTTAATTTAGAATGTTACAGGCTCGGCATCCATGGATTCTGTTACCTTCTTCGAGATTACGTTACAGGGGAATTGTAATACAGAAAAGGAATCATTTTGTGAACCCTCTTCGGGGCACTTCCATCCTTAATGCTAGGAGCTGTCACCCAGCTCACACCATCTAGGCAATACCTACAGGGGACCTTATAAGAACTAGGGTAGCCTGCTCAAATGACAAGACATTTCACAACCAATGTATAAATATTGACCGTGGATTACATCTTACAGGATATTAACAATGGATGTTAAGAAGGGCATCAAAACAAAGGACACAAGAATCCATCTTGTTTAATAATACTGAACCACGAGAGATCAATTACCGGTTTCTTCAACGGCATAGAGCCAAAAGTTTGGAGAAATATCAAAAAATTATTCAGATAAAACGAACCCATGTTAAATCCGGATCCAGTCCTGACACAAATTGTGTGTAAAGGCTGCCCTTGGGTCACCTAGAGGATGAGATCTCTTAGTTACATGTTGTCACAAGTCTTTTCTACAGTGTCGCTAACAACAAAACTTGACTTTCCCAAAATACGATATTGATGCGTTTATAAAAATTGTACTAAGAATCATGTAATTTATGCCATTAAATGCAAACAATGTGATCGCGTGTATGTACGGATGTAGCCATCTTTATCTTGACTCGGATAACTTGCTGCAGCGTGATATCACACAACAAAAGTCGTTAAAAAGTCATTGAAAAAACACTGCCTCTGTGTATTTAAAGAGGCTGTGTCACCACATTATAAGTGCCCTATCTTCTACATAATGTGATCGGCGCTGTAATGTAGATAACAGTGGTCCTAGTAATAAAGAGGCTCTGTCACCACATTATAAGTGCCCTATCTTCTACATAATGTGATCGGCGCTGTAATGTAGAGAACAGTGGTCCTAGTAATAAAGAGGCTCTGTCACCACATTATAAGTGGCCTATCTTCTACATAATGTGATCGACGCTGTAATGTGGATAACAGTGGTCCTAGTAATAAAGAGGCTCTGTCACCACATTATAAGTGGCCTATATTGTACATGATGTGATCGGCGCTGTAATGTAGATAACAGTGGTCCTAGTAATAAAGAGGCTCTGTCACCACATTATAAGTGGCCTATATTGTACATGATGTGATCGGCGCTGTAATGTAGAGAACAGTGGTCCTAGTAATAAAGAGGCTCTGTCACCACATTATAAGTGCCCTATCTTCTACATAATGTGATCGGCGCTGTAATGTAGATTACAGCAGTGTTTTTTTATTTAGAAAAACGATCATTTTTGACAGAGTTCTGACCTTATTTAGCTTTATGCTAATGACTTTCTCAATGGACAACTGGGCGTGTTTTACTATATGAAGTGGGCGTTGTACAGAGGAGTGTATGACGCTGACCAATCAGTGACAAATCAGCGTCATACACTTCTCCCCATTAATTTACTCTGCAGATAGCGATATATCTATATCGCTATGTGCAGTCACATAACCACATAAACTCTGTGGTGACAGAGCCTCTTTATTACTAGGACCACTGTTATCTACATTAGAGCGCCGATCACATCATGTACAATATAGGCCGCTTATAATGTGGTGACAGAGCCTCTTTATTACTAGGACCACTGTTATCTACATTACAGCGCCGATCACATCATGTACAATATAGGGCACTTATAATGTGGTGACAGAGCCTCTTTATTACTAGGACCACTGTTATCTACATTACAGCGCCGATCACATCACGCACAATATAGGCCGCTTATAATGTGGTGACAGAGCCTGTTTATTACTAGGACCACTGTTATCTACATTACAGCGCTGATCACATAACGTACAATATAGGCCGCTTATAATGTGGTGAAAGAGCCTCTTTATTACTAGGACCACTGTTATCTACATTACAGCGCCGATCACATCACGTACAATATAGGCCGCTTATAATGTGGTGACAGAGCCTGTTTAAGGCGTTGAAAGTCAAGATAAAGCCGGCTACATCTGTAGTGCGCACGATTAGAAACTTCAAAACGCGCATTGTAGAACACATTTCAGATACAAAAACAAAAAAAACCACTAATGCCTCCCGGTGCAGAAAAACACTTCTTAGAAACACATAATGGTAATTTTTAAAGCTTATGGGGAAATGTATTAACCTTTCTACGCCAGTTTTCTAAAAGGGGGCTTCCCAAAAGTGGGGGGGGTGACAGCACCCCAACAAATTTATAATAATTTACACCTGGCGTAAACTATAGTGGAAATCTCCGCCTGCTAATAATTGTCAAAAATGTCACTATGTGGAGCGTAGCAAGGTAGAGGCCCATGCCAGGCTCCTCTCCGTCCCCTCTATCGGGCAATTAAATAAAAAATGAATGCTCACCTCACCACTCCTCTTCTGGTCCCCTCATGTTCTCTCCGCAGCCTGCGGCTCATACAATGCACTGATGACGTTGAGTGCTGTGTTACATATAAAGTACCTGACGCTGCTCGGTGTCAGTGCATTGTATGGGCAGCAGGGAGCCTTAGGGGATCAAGGGGGAAGAAGAGAAGCGGAGAAAAGATTATACTTATTTTTTATTTTACATTATGTCCGTTGGGCAGGGGGAATGGATGGAGCATGGCCGCGGTCGCTGCATAACGATTGTGGCGCACGAACGGCTGAAAGATGTGACACATTTAATAACTGTATTTCATCTTACTCCAACTTTCTTTATATTAAGACTGGCATATGAAATGCCATCTTAATAAATTCCCCCCAATGTTTTTATGGCCTTGAAGAAGTGAAGAAACCAAAGACGGGTGGAGATTGGAGAAGACACTTCCGAATAGGGAGGCGTTCTGCGATCTGCAGCTTCATACAAGATTCCCGAAGGGTCTTAATTGGAGGAATGATCTGTTATATGTTTACTTAAGTGGAATAACACTTAATACACAATGTATATATCAACGACATAGCATAACAGTCATTTTCCTCTCATAATATGCAGTTTGATGACTTTTATGGCGATTTGTTTTTAAAATATTGCATATTTAAATATGGTGCTAAACTCCTGTTAAATAAAGAAAGATTCAGCTTCTCCCCTATTTGAGTAGCTGCGCAGCACCTGCACGAACTTGAGAATTTGCCTCTCTGGTCATGTGATCACAGGTCCTGCACACATAACACAACAGCACTACACAAACTATCTATGCAGTTTGGTCACTAGATGGCAGCAAAGCACTAAAATGATATACACATACATGTTTACATAGGTGGCATACATGTTTACATAGGCGGCATACACGTTTACATAGGTGGCATACATGTTTACATAGACGGCATACATGTTTACATAGGCGGCATACATGTTTACATAGGCGGCATACATGTTTACATAGGCGGCATACATGTTTACATAGGCGGCATACATGTTTACATAGGCGGCATACATATTTACATAGGCGGCATACATGTTTACATAGGCGGCAAACATGTTTACATAGGCGGCATACATGTTTACATAGGTGGCATACATGTTTACATAGACGGCATACATGTTTACATAGGCGGCATACATGTTTACATAGGCGGCGTACATGTGTACATAGGCGGCATACATATTTACATAGGCGGCATACATGTTTACATAGGCGGCATACATATTTACATAGGCGGCATACATGTTTACATAGGCACATACATGTTTACATAGGCGCCATACATGTTTACATAGGCGGCACACATGTTTACATAGGCGGCATACATGTTTACATAGACGGCATACATGTTTACATAGGCGGCATACCTGTTTACATAGACGGCATACATGTTTACATAGGCGGCATACATGTTTACATAGGCGGCATACATGTTTACATAGACGGCATACATGTTTACATAGACGGCATACATGTTTACATAGGCGGCGCGCTTGGTGCTTTAACTTGTAAATAAAAACACAACAATCAAAAGTATCATCAACTATAAATGTATAATTCATGCCCACCTGCGGCGGCTGCTACGCATAGCCTCACCATTGTGGTCGGACAGTCTGAAGGTGACAGTGGAGAGGATTATTTTCAGACACTTCTACACTGGTTTGGACTGGTTCACTGGTTTCCCAGTTTGATCGGCTGCTTGTCTCATTTGAATTAAGAACCTCCTGAGCTCAGGACAAGGGGCAAATAACAGAAATAGTCCCAGAAAAAGTCTCTCTCCACCTGCAGCAAAATAGACAAAGTGGTTCCCCCCATTCCTCACACTGGCCCCAGATGAAACTGCTATGGCGAAACTCCAGTTGGCGACATGTTGTCAGCAATCCTGTATTTAATAGAAGTGCATGTTCTGCGCTGTGTGACCGAGGCCTAAATCTTTTCATGCATATTTTGAGCTTTTCTCAGATTTTTCAGGGACAGATTATACGATATGTACCAACGTGGTGTTTCCTTCGAGGATTCTTACAACATATAAAAAACACAGGGGTATATGACCTGGACATCCACAGACCCTTCCCCCTGCCCTTTACTATTGGTTACAACTTGTCAATAAATATGTCCTCCTGTATAACATTTTATATATGAGTAGGAAATGTCCCTACAAATTAGAAAAGATTTGGTCCCGATGGGTTAAGCTGAAAGAAACGGCTACGTAACATGTAGCTCAAATGTGAAGGAAATCATTATCTATCCTTACAACTAAGGCTTCGTTCACATCGGCGCTGGGACTCCGTTCATGGGTTCCGTCTGACCTTTTCGCCAGGGGAACCCATGAACGGACTCCAAACTGAAACCATAGGTTTCCGTTTGCATCACCATTGATTTTAATGGTGACGGATTCGGTGCAAATGGTTTTCATTTGTCACCGTTGTGCAAGGGTTCTGTTATTTTGACGGAATAAATACCGTATTCGACTGTGCTATTCATTCTGTCAAAACCCTCACACAACGGTGATAAACGGAAACCATTTGCGCCGGATCCGTCACCATTGAAATCCATGGTGAAGCAAACGGAAACCTATGGTTTCCGTTTGTTTCAGTTTGGATTCCGTTCATGGGTTCCTCTGACGGAAAAGTTCGACCGAACCCCTGAACGGAGCCCTGATGCAGATGTGAACGAAGCCTTAGATGAGGAAATGGACGCCTCTCTGTGTGACTGGTTGGGTTTGTTGGTTAAATAGAATTCAATGTGTTATTATTTGCTTTTCATGCTTTGTAGTTTTTCTGTCCGTTTTTTTTTTTTGGGGCAAAATTATAAATTAAACCTTTGAAAAATGAAAAAACAAATGGCAGGAAAACAGTTACCAATTTTCAGATTACTATTCAGATCACTAAAATTCTAATGCCAATTTAATAAAATGTGGTGAAAATCCACATGTGAACAGACTCTAATTGAAGCTGAAGGATCTCCGGCTCGTCTTGGTGGCCGTACATCTTATTTTTCCTTTTTGTACACAATCCCCCCCAGTACTATATTGTAAAGCTTAGACGCTGTTTTCTTATTTTCTCCTGTATGTAGTCTGTTGTATTAGGCAATTGTGTCTTTTTTATATGGTTCCCATTAGTGGAATGAAGGGAAAACGTTTCCATAAGGGAGAGATGTGGGAAGGTTTTTCCTGCTTTCCTCTGATGGGATCAGATACTAGAGCGATCACACTGACCTGACAATACAAGCACGTGATACAGCCTGGAAGGGAGAACATCAGTATATTGTAAAGGTTTTTTTTTTTTTTAATGTTTTGTGGCCATATAAACCCATTTAAATGTTCCTGGAAAATTCCTTGAAATATGTAGTAAATTTCATTTAGTGTTAAGTACACCGTATTATTAGGGCGCTGTACTACAGCAGTATTGTATTGTATGGTGCTAATATTGTCTGACACTTAGGGCATGACCACACGTGGCGGATTTCCTCCGCAACTGTCCGCATCAATGCCGCACAGAATCTGCGTTGCAGATTCTGCTGCGGATCTGCACAAAATGTGCAGTAAATTGATGCGGACTAGCTGCTGCGGACTGCGGTAAAAGTACTTCCCTTCTCCCTATCAGTGCAGGATAGAGAGAAGGGACAGCACTTTCCCTTGTGAAAGTCAAAGAAATTCATACTTACCGCCCGTTGTCTTGGTGACGCGTCCCTCCTTCGGCATCCAGCCCGATCTCCCTGGATGACGTGGCAGTCCATGTGACCGCTGCAGCCTGTTATTAGCCTGTGATTGGCTGCAGCCGTCACTTAGACTGAAACGTCATCCTGGGAGGCCGGACTGGAGACAGAAGCAGGGAGTTCTCGGTAAGTATGAACTTCATTTTTTTTTACAGATAGATGTATATTGGGATCGGTAGTCACTGTCCAGGGTGCAGAAACAGTTACTGCCGATCGCTTAACTCTTTCAGCACCCTGGACAGTGACTATTTACTGACGTCTCCTAGCAACGCTCCCGTCATTACGGGAGCCCCATTGACTTCCTCAGTCTGGCTGTAGACCTAGAAATACATAGGTCCAGCCAGAATGAAGAAATGTCAAGTTAAAAAAGCAAGACGGATCCGCAGCACACATAACATGTGCATGACAGCTGCGGACTTCATTGCGGAAATTAGAATCTCCATTGAAGTCAATGGAGAAATTCCGCCATGAGTCCGCCACTGCTCCGCAACAGACAGAGCATGCTGCGGACACCAAATTCCGCTCCGCAGCCTATGCTCCGCAGCAGAATTTTACGCCTCGTCTAAACGAACACTTCTAAATTAAAGTGTAAGTCAATGGACAAACGGCTCCGCTGCGGATTAACGCTGCGGAGTGTCCGCAGCGGAATTTAAGTGAAATTCCGCCACGTGTGAACCCAGCCTTATTGTGGCTCCCTGCAGTGTGTTCGGTCCGGGACTTGTACGGACGTAATGTGCTCGTGTGAATCCAGCCTTACTCTCGTCAGACTTTCCTCTATTCAAATTTAATTTCTCTAACGCCAAAAGAGAGAAAATCTCAACATATTCATCACGCCAAATACGATCTCTAACCTCCGTCTTAAGAGAGCCCTCAAAACAAACATTTGGCTAACCGAACTCCATGCAGTTGAACCGCAACAGGAGCGCCAGACCCACCAGCACTCCCAGTGACTTTAGAACCTAGCGCAACAGCCCCAGATACCGAACCGTACCACGCCGCCACAGGAGAAGGAGCAACGGGGACCACAGGTGGTGGGACCTCACGTTGCACCAAAGCCTCTCTAACACCAGCCAGTAATTGAGCCACTACCTGTCCCAAATCAGACACAGTCAAGCTGGGGGCTCCTGACTATGGTGTGAGCAGGGCTCAGGAAGCCTTGACCTCCTAGCTAGTCTTGACTTGGGGATTAGCGGCATATCCCTGAGCACCCCTGATGGTCAGTCTATAACTTAAAGGGAACCCGACACCAGCATTTCACCTATTGAAATTTACTTATCCCTTACTGGCCGATGCTATCAAAATGTCATTGCCGTTACCCCCTCTCCTAAACTCCTCCTCCGACTGTAAATAACGGTCTGTAAATATGTTGCGCCTTTCATCGTAATAATTCGGTGTCCCGTTGTACGCTCACCCCAGAGGAGGACATCAATGCACAAGTGCGGGATTTTGTGTGCTGGGGGAAGGCGAGGAGCTGTCAATCAAAAGTAAAGAGGCGGGGTAAACTCGGGAAGACTTGAGGAATGAAGATAACTCAAAAACTGAATACTAAAGCTACAGAGCCGACTAAGAAGACAGTTTTAGGTTAAATAGAAATGATATTTCACCCACCACCCCCTGGTATTGCTGGTTTAATCAGTAAAATGCTGGTGACAGGTTCCCTTTAACTTTTACCTAACAATGTCCACCACCCCGGTCCCTTCTGCTCCATGGGAGGCTTCTGTTCTCCCTGAGGTCACCTCAGGAGCAGGACGTAGAAGAATATTTATCACCGCTTAACTGCAGTAACTCTGCTCAATCTTTATTACAACAAGCAATAGACAGACGACAATTACAGAGAGAGAAGAAAACAATGTAATGGTCGGGCACTACAGCGAGGTAGCAGAGTGGAGGGGGTTAGCGGTCAACTACTCAGAAAATGCCTGAGATTACTTCAACAATCGGCAGAGTTGCTGGATTCTGAATATCAGTGAATGTGGCCAAACATTTAGATTTGTACCGGGGAATTGTAGACTTCCAATGTCTAGGCACAACCTAGTCTGAATAAATGGAGGAGAACCTTCTTCTGGAAAGAAATAGATCTGGAGAGAATGGAGCGGAGAGGGCATGTTCAAAGAGAGCATTTATTGCCACCCAAAATGGTGCGATGTGCCTACAATCCCATCAGATGTCAGTAAGTGGACCTACCATTCCCACACAGCTCCAAAATGTCTCCAAACACTCCATGGGTAAAGCCCACGGAGGACTACCAGGACTCATGAACCAACATGGATGTAAAAGTTTTTCTCGTTTTGCACAATAAAAACACTTTTTAATCTGGTCCCCATGGCAGAAATCTGTCTTTCCATCTGGCACCTCCAGCAGACTCCTTTCAGTCTAGTTTGATTTCTTTTACCTCAGAGTTCCTCTTTTTCCCTTTTTTTAATTTCTTCTTTCCCCCTTTTTTTGAACTATTTCTTACAGGAGCTGTGCAGGATTAGACAAATATGGCTCATTTCTTCCAAAAACAGCACCACACCTATCCACAGGTTGTATCTGGTATTGCAGGTTTGCTCCATTGAAGAGAATGGTAATGAGCTGTAGTACCACACACAACCTATGGACAGGTGTGGTGCTGGTGTTTGGAGAAAGCAGACAAGTTCTCTCATCCTGGACAACCCTTTGTCATGGATTGTTCTTGTGCGGAGATGCTCCCTGCATTATCCCTTTTCCTTTATGGCCGCTGATATGTTCTATTCAGCTTTATGGCCTCTGTGGTAAGTACACTGCCAGTCAGTAAAGGGTTAACACTTCAGACCACTGTGGGTGACGTCACAATGTATGAGTTGTGCAGTGGTAATAAACTCCTGCAGTAATGATGATGAAGGTGCTGATGTCATAAATACAAATGTTTATGACATAAAGAAGATTCCACATTAGAAGGTTTTACTGCCACATTCAGCGCCATATTGGATGGGACTGAGGACCTTGAGCTTGACTTCCCCACCAATGCTGACCTGATGTCATTTGGAGGTTCTAGCAGGGAAACCCTTCACCCAAGACCACTTCTTCATCACAGTGATGTCATCCTCTTCATACGGGTTGTCTGTAGTAGAGGGGGGTTTCCAGCAGGAGATCCCCCCCTATTAGCCAGAGCGGAGACAGGTGCAACAAGGAGGCATCTGGAGGACCCCTCTGGAGGACCTGTCTCATCCGTGGATCGCCCATTTATTTTAATGGGTGCCCAGGAAGAGAGACATCCGCCTAGCCAACCAGATCAGCCGATTTATGTGTTTTATGTCGTTCGTTCATTGTAATGTCTTTCCTTGAAAATCTGAGAAAATGTACAAATTCTGTTACAAATGATATTTTGGCACCTTCTAAGCCCAGAGGAAGGGCAATCCTCCAGCCATGGTTTCCCTAGAGGTTTCCCCCACAGGGGGTTTTTCCTTTCCTGCGTGCTGGAGGGTGACTCTTCGTGAGTCGGAGGTTTGCCATTTTGGGTTTGGTCATATAATATAATAAAAGTTTTGACCATTTAACACCCAATTATAATGTTTTGTGTCTTTATTTTGCATTCTTTGGTTTGGTGATTGGGATTCTGGGTCTATCACATATCACAAAATCATAAGGCCGGACATCTACTTCCCACACTGACATAGAATGGAGACAACAAGCGTTGCTGCACAATTAAGTGTACACATCCTTACATTAAGATATTGTATTACGGTCTGTAGCCTTTGGGGGAATATATTAACCTTTCTACAATAGTTTACTAGCGTAGAAAATTCACAAAATGCACAAATGTTGAAATTTTTGTGGGCAAAAAATGAGCGGGGCTTAGCAGAAATGGCCAACAATTTTACTATAATTTACGCCAGTAACTGATGTAAATTATAGCAGAAATCTATATGTATAGTGCGGCCCAGATTTATCTCTGGGGGGCGTAACAAGGCAAAGCTCCGTGCCAGACCCATACCTCCCCCCAATCAGACTGTTTGCCCCCCCAATCAGACAATAAAATACATTTTAAAAATGTACTTACCTCACCACTCCGATTCTCCCTCCCGGACTCCCTCAGACTCTTACAGCAGGCCGCAGCACGTAGAAAGTACTGATGACAGGCCGCGTTGCAGCTAAAAGATGCAACACATTTATTAAGAGTCGTTCGCCTGTTAATAAATGTGTTGCATCTTACTCCAGCAAACTGTTTAATAGGACTGGTGTATGAAACACCAGTATTAAAGGGAATGTGTCGCTAGAAATTATTATATTTTTTTTTTCAGTTAAACAGTTAGTATATAAATGATTACACATTGTTTTAATTTTCTAATTTTTTTCACAATTCAGGAAATATTATAAATTAGATTCTAATTTATAACATTTCTATGTGCTGGTCACTAGAGGGAGCAAATCCCAAAATTGCAGCATTGGCATGTGGTAAAGCAACCTCATTACCTTATGCTGCAAATTTGGAGTAGACACACTCGCTCTGCTCCAGCACACACCAGTAAACATACCTACCAACTTTCAAGTATCTAATCTAAGTAGTCTCTGCCCACACATAACCGGTTCAGCCCACTCAGTATTATTTTCCCATAGGACCCCCACACAGTGTAATGACAAATAGCTGCCCCCATACAGTTTAATGCCACCTTAGCTGCCTCTACCAGTGCGCTGATATAAAGCGCCAGTGCTCATATAGATAGTGTCACACACAGTGCCCATGTAGATGGTGCCACACACCCCAGGGATTCCATTCCAGGAGGAGCCCCTGCTGTCACTGTCCATATATGGACAGTGATGTAAGGCATTCCCTATAGGAGCAGAATCCCTATCCAGAGCGTCGGCCACGCTGTGGCCAGGGATCGCACTCCAAGAGGAGACCTTGATGTAATTGTACATAGATGGACAGTGATGACAGGGGTTCCGCCTAGGAGCGGAATCCCCGCCCAGACCATCGGCAATGCTCTGGCAGTGGATTCCGCTCCAGGAGTAGTCCCTGACGTCAATGTCCATATATGGATAGTGAAACAAGGGGCTCTGCACTTAAAGTAGCTCTGTGCCCGGGAATTCCTCGACGAGTAGTACTAATACTGATGCAGGGAGCTGACTATCCCTTACATTAGGATTGGATTCAACTGTATCTGCATCCTGAGGACGCAGATACAGTTGACACCAAGACATACCACCGGCCGCTTGGGACAGCGTAACACCGCCCGGAATCCTGGACTGTCCCGCTGTATCCGGGATGGTTAGGAGGTATGCCGTAAATAGGACCATGCACATGCACAGATTCCACAGTAAATGCTTGTTCATGAGCCTGCAAAGGAGGAGCTGCTCAGTTTGCCATTAGGGTGATGACTGACGGATAAGGCCTCGTTCACATCTGCACTATTGTCTCTGGTAAAATCACGGCCCCCCGCCTGACGGAAAGCCAATAGAACCCACTAAAGTCAATGGGTTCTGTCGGCAGGTGGCGGTGTCCATTGTGCGACGGAACCATTGCTTCCGTTATTCCTTTGTTCTGCACCACTGACGGAGCAAAACAACGAAACACACCAACGCAGGTGTGAACAGGGCCTTAGAGAGATAACTGAATACAGCAGCTGGCCATAAACTGAAATACACTGCAGGTACAGAAGACAAATGGTAGACCAATTAGAAATGTGATTTATTTAGTAAAATACATACAAGGCAATTTAAAAAAAAACAGTGCAAATGTGTACATAGCCTTTAAGCAATCAGGAGGCATATTTTCAGATTCTGCTGGACTTCTCCCATATACCGGCGTTTCAGGCATCCTATTGGTCCACAGTATCCTCAATGCCCACCCCATTTACTTCTTGTTTAGCCACAATGCCCGCACGCCACAGCAAGCTGACAGTGCCCACCCTAATGGTATATACAGGGGTGATGGAGATTTTATACCGAGATAATGGTGTGCTGGTACATACACTGATAATGGTGGTTATATATGGGGATGATGGCTGGTGTATACAGGGATGATGGGAGTCCCTTATATAACCCCCATATTCCCTGTATATTACCCCCAAAAGGAGAGATGAGCAGCACATCGCAGTCCAAAACTCATGGAAACTATTTTATGTTTCACCCATCCCACCCATCGCTGGATGTGGGAATACTAGGACACATGACTAATATGATAATATTTTAATATAGAATTGTACATCCTAGTATAAGAGCTAAAGAAAATTAGCTTATGAGGTTTAGAGTTAGTTATATGTCGAAATTTTCATCTAAGGTATGCGCACCGTGACGGGCGGTAGTCATGTAGACTGAACGCTTCCATGATTTGAATAAGCTGTGACGTGGCACATTGGGTCACGTGAACGTGGTATCTAGGTTACATCAACACTTTCATGATGTATCTTGTGGTTCGCGCTTGGGCATTGGAGATGAAGAAGTCTGGAAGTCAACATGGCGTTCTGGGCCGGATGAAGAAGAAAAGAGAACATGAACGACTCCAATCTGAGAAGATGTCACCTGCCAGTCACTGAATTTCACTGCACTGTATTCACTTATATGGTCTGCAGAATGCCTGTGTAGGACTGATATCTGTCACAATATGGTGGGAATATTGGTCTTTGTTTTACTACACACGTTTTTAGTACACAATTAAGAGTGTTCACATTATTTCTATATAGTTGAAGGGTAGACCCCCAATAATTATTTCCTTTGGTGGGTCCAAGGTACCTCAGTCAGACACTGAGTGTACACATCCTTGCATTAAGATATTGTATTACTGTCTGTAGCCTTAGAGGAGAATTTATTAACCTTGCTAAGCCACTAATCTGGCATAGAAAAGTCCCAAAAGTGCGGGAAAGTTTTTGGGCAGTTTATGCTGCGCTTGGCACTTTTTGAAAAGTGTGTGGCGCTTTGCGGAAAGGGCCGACAATTTTACTATCATTTACACCAGTAACGGGCGTAATGTAAAGCAGAAATCAACGCCAGCTCCGAGCTAGTGTACAATTTTACATTGAGTGTGTAACAAAAGGCTTAAGCCAGACCCTGTATCTCCCCCACTAATCAGACTGTCTTGTGACACAAGACATGTGTTTGCCCACACCACAAAAAAAAAAAAAAAAAAAGATTTATATATCTGAGACAGCGTATCTATAAGGGTATATTCACACGCTGTGTTTTCAGGCGTATTTCGGGGCGTAAACGCCTTCAAATACGCCTGAAAAATCGGTAGCCCAATGCCTACAAACATCTGCCTATTGTATTTTAAAACGGCACGTAAAAAGAAGGAGCATGTCACTTCTTGAGACGTTTTTGGAGATGTTTTTCATTGTGTCAATGGAAAAACAGCTCCAAAAACATCTAGAAAAAAACACTTCAAAAAAACGTTTCCAGCTTCAAAAACGTCTGTAAATCAAAGGCTGTGTTCTCTAAAAACAGCTCTGTAATTTTCAGCCATTTTTGACTTTGCGTGTGAACCCTAAGACTATGTCACCTGATAGCTCTGCTACTTGATAGGAGACAGCGGCTCAGCAGACAGTATCACATATAATATGCTTAGATACAACGGCTTAGCAGACAGTATCACATATAATATGCTTAGATACAACAGCTTAGCAGACAGTATCACATATAATATGCTTAGATACAACGGCTTAGCAGACAGTATCACATATAATATGCTTAGATACAACGGCTTAGCAGACAGTATCACACATGCTAGGCCCAATTAGAAGGTGAATTGGGTAAAAATGTCTTATAGTGTTTCTCGATAAAGGTCACTTGAACTGGTATCATTTAAACAGTTAACCGATGAATGGCGCTGTTTACGTGGAATTTACCCTGCGGTCTAATGTACCATATAATGTATTATTTTATTTTTTTTTTAAAAACCTACATTTTGTGGGGTGAATTGAAAAATACCTGTAATTACGCCATTTCTGTTTTGATTTTACAGTGTTCATCGGGCGGCATGAATTGCATGATAACTTGATTCTGCGTGTCGTTACGATTATGGCGATACCAAATTTATATAGTTTTATTTTTTAACAAAATAATTTGTTTTTGTGACGCTGCATTCGAAGATGAACTACATAGTTTTTCAATGCAACAGCACTTCATAGGGCGGGAAGGGGTTAAAACCCACTCTCTGAAGCCCCCCTTCAAGATACATTTCAACTAATCTGGTCCCCATGGCAGAAATCTGTCTTTCCATCTGGCACCTCCAGCAGACTCCTTTCAGTCTAGTTTGATTTCTTTTACCTCAGAGTTACTCTTTTTACCTTTTTTTAATTTCTTCTCTCCCCCCTTGTTTTGAACTATTTCTTACAGGAGCTGTGCAGGATTAGAAAAATATGGCTGCTTTCTTCCAAAAACAGCACCACACCTATCCACAGGTTGTATCTGGTATTGCAGGTTTGCTCCATTGAAGAGAATGGTAATGAGCTGTAGTACCACACACAACCTATGGACAGGTGTGGTGCTGGTTTTTGGAGAAAGCAGACAAGTTATCTCATCCTGGACAACCCTTTGTCATGGATAGTTCTTGTGCGGAGATGCTCCCTGCATTATCCCTTTTCCTTTATGGCCGCTGATATGTTCTATTCAGCTTTATGGCCTCTGTGGTAAGTACACTGCCAGTCATTAAAGGGTTAACACTTCAGACCACTGTGGGTGACGTCACAATGTATGAGTTGTGCAGTGGTAATAAACTCCTGTAGTAATGATGATGAAGGTGCTGATGTCATAAATACAAATGTTTATGACATAAAGAAGATTCCATATTAGGAGGTTTTACTGCCACATTCAGCGCCATATTGGATGGGACTGAGGACCTTGAGCTTGACTTCCCCACCAATGCCGACCTGATGTAATTTGGAGGTTCTAGCAGGGAAACCCTTCACCCAAGACCACTTCTTCCTGACAGTGATGTCATCCTCTTCATACGGGTTGTCTGTAATAGAGGGGGGTTTCCAGCAGGAGATCCCCCCCTATTAGCCAGAGCGGAGACAGGTGCTACAAGGAGGCATCTGGAGGACCCGTCTCATCCGTGGATCGCCCATTCATTTTAATGGGTGCCCAGGAAGAGAGACATCCTGTTAGGGATCTGCCAGGTACTTCATCTAGCTATACTCCTGGGATTAATCAATCCACACCTGAGGCCAGACCTGCTCGACTGACACCATCTCCCACCAACCAGGGTGGCAGGCTCAGGAGTGGGAGAGCCTATCGCGGCCTGGTCTCTCGGAGTTAGCTCCGCCCCCTGCCCTTTATTACCTGCCCTGTGCTCTCCCTCAGTGCTTGTAATTCTTTTGGATTCCTGGCCCCACTGCTGCTTGCTCCAGCCTGCTTCTGCCGTGCTTCTGCCTTGCTGCAGTTCTGCTTGACCTGCTTGCTTGCCCTGGCTTGCTTCTGTCTCCGTGCCTGCTCGGGTGTACTCACTTCGTCCTGGTCCTGACTGTTCGTTCGCCGCCCCGTTTCCTCGTGGCGTTCCGTGGCTACTGCCCCTTCCCTTGCGTGTTCCCTGTTTGTCTTCCTGTGCACTTAGCCAGCGTAGGGACCGCCGCCCAGTTGTACCTCGTCGCCTAGGGCGGGTCGTTGCAAGTAGGCAGGGACAGGGCGGTGGGTAGATTAGGGCTCACTTTCCCTTCACCTCCTTCCTGCCATTACATAATTACAAGCCCTTACCTAGTCTACCATTTCTCCTACGCTGACGCTATCATGGACCCCCTTGAGACCCTGACCCAGCAGATGCAGGGCCTCTCCCTACAGGTCCAGGCCCTGGCCCAAAGGGTCAATCAGGGTGACGCTGCTTTAGTAGTACCCCTCACCTCACCTCTAGAACCCGACCTCAAGTTACCTGACCGGTTTTCAGGGGACCGTAAGACGTTTCTCTCCTTCCGGGAGAGTTGCAGACTGTATTTCCGCCTAAAGCCCCACTCCTCAGGTTCCGAGAACCAGCGGGTGGGTATCATCATATCCCGACTCCAGGAAGGGCCCCAAGAGTGGGCCTTCTCCTTGGCTCCTGACGCCCCTGAACTTTCCTCTGTTGATCGTTTTTTCTCTGCCCTCGGACTCATTTACGACGAGACTGACAGGACTGCTTTAGCCGAGAGTCAGCTGGTGACCTTACGTCAGGGTAGGAGACCGGTTGAGGAATACTGTTCTGATTTTAGGAAGTGGTGCGTAGCTTCTCAGTGGAACGATCCGGCCCTAAGGTGCCAGTTTAGGTTAGGATTATCTGACGCCCTGAAGGATCTGCTGGTTAGCTACCCCTCGCCTGACTCCCTTGACCAGGTTATGGCCCTAGCAGTACGACTTGACCGACGTCTCAGGGAACATCAGCTAGAACGCTTCAGTGTGCTCCCCTCTGACTTTTCTGCGATTCCCCCCGAGGTCCCGTCTCCTCGCCCCTCCACGGAGGACTCGGAGGTACCTATGCAACTCGGGCCTCCATGTCCCCTCGACAACGTAGAGAGTTTCGCAGAATGAATGGTCTCTGCTTCTACTGTGGGGACGACAAGCATCTACTGAACACCTGTCACAGGCGCAAGAATAAGAAGCCGGAAAACTTCCGCGCCTAAGTGATCATCGGGGAGGTCACTTGGGCGCACAGGTATTTCCCGTTAATGTGAAACGCAATAAAATTTTGCTTCCCTTTCAGGTCTCGTTTGCTGGCCGGTCTGCCACGGGCAGTGCTTTCGTGGATTCTGGCTCATCTGCTAATATCATGTCTGTGGATTTTGCTATGTCTCTAAAGATGCCTTGTATTGATTTACCTTATCCCATCCCTGTAGTAGGAATCGACTCAACCCCCCTTGCTAATGGTTATTTTACTCAGCATACTCCTGTTTTTGAACTCCTGGTTGGCTCCATGCATTTGGAGCAGTGCTCTGTACTGGTGATGCAGGGATTATCGTCTGATCTGGTATTAGGTCTTCCCTGGTTGCAGTTGCATAATCCCACATTTGATTGGAATACTGGGGATCTCACCAAATGGGGTAATGAATGTCTTATGTCATGTCTTTCTGTTAACTCTATTTCTCCCCGGGAGGAGGTAAACACGCTTCCTGAGTTTGTTCAGGACTTCGCCGATGTGTTTTCTAAGGAGGCCTCCGAGGTGTTGCCCCCCCATAGAGATTACGATTGCGCTATCGATTTGGTGCCTGGTGCCAAGCTTCCTAAGGGTAGGATATTTAATCTTTCATGTCCTGAACGTGAAGCGATGAGGGTGTATATCCAAGAATGCCTGGCCAAGGGTTTCATTCGCCCCTCGACTTCTCCTGTAGGTGCTGGCTTCTTCTTCGTGGGGAAGAAGGATGGTGGTCTTAGGCCGTGCATTGATTATCGTAACCTGAATAAGGTCACCGTAAGGAACCAGTACCCACTTCCTTTGATTCCGGATCTTTTTAATCAGGTTCAGGGAGCCCAATGGTTTTCTAAGTTCGATCTACGGGGGGCATATAACCTTATCCGCATCAAAGAGGGGGATGAGTGGAAAACTGCGTTCAACACACCCGAGGGTCATTTCGAATACCTGGTCATGCCCTTTGGGTTGTGTAATGCCCCTGCTGTCTTCCAGAATTTTATTAATGAAATCCTGAGAGAGTACCTGGGTAATTTTCTTGTTGTGTACCTTGATGACATACTGGTGTTTTCCAAGGACTGGTCCTCCCACGTGGAGCATGTCAGGAAGGTGCTCCAGGTCCTTCGGGAGAATAATCTGTTTGCTAAGACTGAAAAATGTGTCTTTGGGGTACAGGAGATACCATTTTTAGGGCAAATCCTCACTCCTCATGAATTCCGCATGGACCCTGCCAAGGTTCAAGCTGTGGCGGAATGGGTCCAACCTGCCTCCCTTAAGGCGTTACAGTGTTTTTTAGGGTTCGCCAACTATTACAGGAGATTTATTGCCAACTTCTCGGTCGTCGCTAAGCCTCTTACGGACCTTACCCGCAAGGGTGCCGATGTCCTCCATTGGCCCCCTGAGGCCGTCCAGGCCTTTGAGACTCTCAAGAAGTGCTTTATCTCGGCCCCCGTGCTGATTCAGCCCAACCAAGAGGAGCCATTTATTGTGGAGGTTGACGCTTCCGAGGTGGGAGTGGGGGCCGTCTTGTCCCAGGGTACCAGCTCCCTCACCCATCTCCGCCCCTGTGCTTACTTCTCTAGGAAGTTTTCGCCCACGGAGAGTAACTATGATATTGGTAACCGTGAACTTCTAGCCATTAAATGGGCTTTTGAGGAGTGGCGGCACTTCCTGGAGGGGGCCAGACACCAGGTAACGGTCCTTACGGATCACAAGAATCTGGTTTTCCTAGAATCGGCCCGGAGGCTTAATCCTAGACAAGCTCGGTGGGCACTATTCTTTACCAGATTTAATTTCTTGGTTACCTATAGGGCTGGGTCCAAGAATATTAAGGCTGACGCTCTGTCACGTAGTTTCATGGCCAATCCTCCTTCCGAGAAGGATCCCGCTTGTATTTTACCCCCTGGTATAATCGTCTCTGCCACGGATTCTGATTTAGCTTCTGATATCGCGGCTGATCAGGGTGCAGCTCCCGGGAACGTCCCTGGGGACAAACTGTTTGTTCCCCTGCAATACCGGCTGAGGGTACTCAGGGAAAACCATGACTCCGCTCTATCTGGTCATCCTGGCATCTTGGGCACCAAACACCTCATTACCAGAAACTATTGGTGGCCTGGGTTGCCTAAAGATGTTAGGGCTTACGTCGCCGCTTGTGAGGTTTGCGCTAGGTCCAAAACCCCTAGGTCCCGACCTGCGGGCCTACTACGTTCCTTGCCCATTCCCCAGAGACCTTGGACCCATATCTCCATGGATTTTATCACCGATTTGCCTCCATCTCAGGGCAAGTCGGTGGTGTGGGTGGTAGTCGACCGCTTCAGCAAGATGTGCCACTTTGTGCCCCTTAAGAAGCTACCTAACGCCAAGACGTTAGCTTCTTTGTTCGTGAAACACATCCTGCGTCTCCATGGGGCCCCAGTCAATATCGTTTCTGACAGAGGGGTACAATTTGTTTCCTTATTTTGGAGAGCTTTTTGTAAAAAGTTGGAGATTGATCTGTCCTTCTCCTCCGCCTTCCATCCCGAAACTAATGGCCAAACGGAAAGGACCAACCAATCCCTGGAACAATATTTAAGGTGTTTCATCTCGGACTGTCAATTCGATTGGGTCTCATTCCTTCCCCTTGCTGAATTTTCCCTGAATAACCGGGTCAGTAACTCGTCAGGGGTCTCCCCGTTTTTCTGTAATTTCGGGTTTAACCCAAGGTTCTCCTCCGTCTCCCCTGGTTGTTCCAATAATCCTGAGGTAGAGGAGGTTCATCGGGAACTGTGCACTGTCTGGGCCCAGGTTCAGAAGAACCTAGAGGCGTCCCAGAGCGCACAAAAGATTCAGGCGGATAGTAGACGTTCTGCTAACCCCCGGTTTGTCGTCGGGGATTTGGTCTGGTTGTCGTCCAGGAACTTGCACCTTAAGGTCCCGTCCAGGAAGTTTGCTCCCCGATTTATTGGACCTTATAAGATCATTGAAGTCCTCAACCCTGTATCCTTCCGTCTGGAGCTCCCCCCATCCTTTCGCATACATGACGTCTTCCATGCCTCCCTCCTTAAACGCTGCTCCCCGTCCTGGTCCCCCTCGAGGATACCTCCTGTTCCCGTTCTCACCCCTGAGGGGGTGGAATTCGAGGTGGCCAAGATTATGGACAGTAGGATGGTCCAGGGCTCCCTCCAGTACCTGGTCCATTGGAGAGGATACGGGCCGGAGGAGAGGACTTGGGTACCTGCCCGTGATGTTCACGCTGGGGTATTGATCAGGAGGTTCCACCTCCTCTTCCCCACTAAACCGGGTCCCCTTAGTAAGGGTCCGGTGGCCCCTCATAAAAGGGGGAGTACTGTTAGGGATCTGCCAGGTACTTCATCTAGCTATACTCCTGGGATTAATCAATCCACACCTGAGGCCAGACCTGCTCGACTGACACCATCTCCCACCAACCAGGGTGGCAGGCTCAGGAGTGGGAGAGCCTATCGCGGCCTGGTCTCTCGGAGTTAGCTCCGCCCCCTGCCCTTTATTACCTGCCCTGTGCTCTCCCTCAGTGCTTGTAATTCTTTTGGATTCCTGGCCCCACTGCTGCTTGCTCCAGCCTGCTTCTGCCGTGCTTCTGCCTTGCTGCAGTTCTGCTTGACCTGCTTGCTTGCCCTGGCTTGCTTCTGTCTCCGTGCCTGCTCGGGTGTACTCACTTCGTCCTGGTCCTGACTGTTCGTTCGCCGCCCCGTTTCCTCGTGGCGTTCCGTGGCTACTGCCCCTTCCCTTGCGTGTTCCCTGTTTGTCTTCCTGTGCACTTAGCCAGCGTAGGGACCGCCGCCCAGTTGTACCTCGTCGCCTAGGGCGGGTCGTTGCAAGTAGGCAGGGACAGGGCGGTGGGTAGATTAGGGCTCACTTTCCCTTCACCTCCTTCCTGCCATTACACATCCGCCTAGCCAACCAGATCAGCCGATTTATGTGTTTTATGTCGTTCGTTCATTGTAATGTCTTTCCTTGAAAATCTGAGAAAACGTACAAATTCTGTTACAAATGATATTTTGGCACCTTCTAAGCCCAGAGGAAGGGCAATCCTCCAGCCATGGTTTCCCTAGAGGTTTCCCCCACAGGGGGTTTTTCCTTTCCTGCGTGCTGGAGGGTGACTCTTCGTGAGTCGGAGGTTTGCCATTTTGGGTTTGGTCATATAATATAATAAAAGTTTTGACCATTTAACACCCAATTATAATGTTTTGTGTCTTTATTTTGCATTCTTTGGTTTGGTGATTGGGATTCTGGGTCTATCACATATCACAAAATCATAAGGCCGGACATCTACTTCCCACACTGACATAGAATGGAGACAACAAGCGTTGCTGCACAATTAAGTGTACACATCCTTACATTAAGATATTGTATTACGGTCTGTAGCCTTTGGGGGAATATATTAACCTTTCTACAACAGTTTACTAGCGTAGAAAATTCACAAAATGCACAAATGTCTAAATTTTTTGGGGTAAAAAATGAGCGGGGCTTAGCAGAAATGGCCAACAATTTGACTATAATTTACGCCAGTAACTGATGTATATTATAGCAGAAATCTATATGTATAATGCGGCCCAGATTTATCTCTGAGGGGCGTAACAAGGCAAAGGTCCATGCCAGACCCATACCTCCCCCCAATCAGACTGTATGCCCCCCCAATAAGACATTAAAATACATTTTAAAAATGTACTTTAAAGGAACAGTGTCACCACAAAAAAAAAAATTCATGTCAGTTTAATGTTAGTGTTTTATTAAAAACGTTTTTATTTATTTGTGAGTTTGTGTGTTACTTTTTTCTATTTTTTCACTTTTTCTTCCCTATGGGGGCTGCCATTTTTTTTTCCATTTCTGTGTGTGTCGATTAACGACACATACAGACATGGAATACGGCAGCCACAGTCCCATAGGGACTGCGAACGGCTCCCGTCCCATTGACTGCAGTGTACGGCGTCTGTGTGGGAACTGCGCATGCGCCGCTCCCACACAGTCCTATTCGAAATTGGCGCCGTCCGGCGCCATTTTCCTGTGGACCGGAAGTCGCGGCCGGACAGTAATATTACTACTTCCGGTCGCGGCTTCCGGATTTGTGCACTTGCACCAGCGGCAGCAAACGGAGCGGTCGGGCCGGAGGGAGCCGCGGCGGCAGGAGCAGGTAAGAGATTTCAATGTATGTTCGTGTTTGTGTGTGTTTACTACTGTATGTAAACCTACTACACTGTGGGTTAGCTCAAAAAATGGCGACACACAGTGTAGTAGGTTACACCGTTCAAACTCCTCGTTTATCCCGGCACTAGCCAGGATAAAGGAGGGGGGGATGCTGAGAGCTCACTAGAGCGAGGGCTTTTAACCCAATGTTGCAATGCTGCAATTTTGGGAACAGCTCCATCTAGTGACCAAAAATGGGTAGTATTATAAATTAGAAATAATTTATAATATTTCCTGACTCGTTCCAAAAAAAAAAAAAAAATTTGAACAATGTTTAATCACCCACACACTAAATGTTTAAATTTTAAAAAAAAAACATGTTTTTCTGGCAACACATTCCCTTTAAATATACAGCAGGCCGCAGCACGTAGAAAGTACTGATGACAGGCCGCGTTGCAGCTAAAAGATGCGACACATTTATTAAGAGTCGTTCGCCTGTTAATAAATGTGTTGCATCTTACTCCAGCAAACTGTTTAATAGGACTGGTGTATGAAACGCCAGTATTAAAGGGAATGTGTCGCTAGAATTTTTATTTATTTTTTTTTCAGCTAAACAGTTAGTATATAAATGATTACACATTGTTTTAATGAAGCTGCCAGTTGAGGACCTGTGAGGCGTCTATTTCTCAAACTAGAGACTCTAATGTACTTGTCTTGTTGCTCAGTTGTGCAGCGGGGCCTCCCACTTCTCTTTCTACTCTGGTTAGAGCATGTTTGTGCTGTCCTCTGAAGGGAGTAGTACACACCGTTGTAGGAAATCTTCAGTTTCTTGGCAATTTCTCACATGGAATAGCCTTCATTTCTAAGAACAAGAATAGACTGTCGAGTTTCACATGAAAGCTCTCTTTTTCTAGCCATTTGGAGAGTTTATTCGAACTCACAAATGTAATGCTCCAGATTCTCAACTAGCTCAAAGGAAGGTCAGTTCTATAGCTCCTCTAAACAGCAAAACTGTTTACAGCGGTGCTAACATAATTGCACAAGGGTTATCAAGTGTTTTCTAATCATCCATTAGCCTTCTAAGGGCGGATTTACACGAACGTGTAATACGTCCGTGCCACCCGCGTGCGTGTGGCATGGACCTATGCAAGTCTATGGGGCAGTGCAGACTGTCCGTGATTTTTGCGCAGAGTGAGTCCGCTGCGTAAAACTCTTGACATGTCCTATATTTCGGCGTTTTTCGTGCATCATGCACCCATTGAAGTCAATAGGTGCGTGAAAATCACGCGCGCTGCACGGAAGCACTTCCGTGGGACGCGCGTTATTCGCGCAACCGCAGTAAAAGAATGAATGTAAACAGAAAAGCACCACATGCTTTTCTGTTAACAAACATCCAAACGGAGTGTCATAATGATGGCGGATGCGTGAAAAGCACGCAGCCCCGCACCATATGTACATGACACACGAAGCTGTTAAGTGCCTTTTGTGCATGCAAAACTCCGCGTTTTTTGCGTGCGCAAAACGCACACGCTCGTGTAAATCCGCCCTAACACAGTTAGCAAACACAATGTACCATTAGAACACTGGAGTGATGGTTGCTGGAAATGGGCCTCTATACACCTATGTAGATATTGCATTAAAAACCAGACGTTTGCAGCTAGAATAGTCATTTAACACATTAACAATGTATAGAGTGGATTTCTGATTAATTTAATGTTATCTTCATTGAAAAAAACTGTGCTTTTCTTTCATAAAAAAGGAAATTTCTAAGTGACCCTAAACTTTTGAACGGTAGTGTATATGGTCTGCAGAAAGCCTGTGTAGGACTGATATCTGTCACTATATGGTGGGAATATTGGTCTTTGTTTTACTACACACGACACGTTCTTAGTACACAATTAAGAGTGTTCACATTATTTCTATATAGTTGAAGGGTAGACCCCCAAGAATAATTTCCTTTGGTGGGTCCAAGGTACCTCAGTCAGACACTGAGTGTACAGATCCTTGCATTAAAATATTGTATTACTGTCTGTAGCCTTAGAGGAGAATTTATTAACCTTGCTAAGCCGCTTATCTGGCATAGAAAAGTCCCAAAAGTCGCAATTTGCGGGAAAGTTTTCGGTCAGTTTACGCTGCCTTTGGCGCTTTTTTGAAAAGTGTGTGGTGCTTTGCGGAAAGGGGCGACAATTTTACTATCATTTACGCCAGTAACGGGCGTAATGTAAAGCAGAAATCAATGCCAGCTCCGAGCTAGTGTACAATTTTACATTGAGTGTGTAACAAAAGGCCCAAGCCAGACCCCGTATCTCCCCCACTAATCAGACTGTCCAATCAGACTGTCTTGTTCCACAAGACATGTTTTGCCCACCCCCCTAAAAAACAAACTAAAAAGATATATATATCTGAGACAGTGTATCTTTAAGGGTATATTCACACTCTGTGTTTTCAGGCGTATTTCGGGGTGTAAACGCCTTCAAATACGACTGAAAAATCGGTAGCCCAATGCCTACAAACATCTGCCTATTGTATTTTAAAACGGCACGTAAAAAGAAGGAGCATGTCACTTCTTGAGCCGTTTTTGGAGATGTTTTTCATTGTGTCAATGTAAAAACAGCTCCAAAAACATCTAGAACTAAACACCTCAAAAAACTTCTTCAACTTCAAAAACGGCTGTAAATCAAAGGCTGTGTTCTCTGTAATTTTCAGCCATTTTTTACTTTGCGTGTGAACCATAAGGCTGGGTTCACACGACCATGATACATCCGTAATGGATGGAACGTATTTTGACCGCAAGTCCCGGACCGAACACAGTGCAGTTAGCCGGGCTCCTAGCATCATAGTTATGTACGATGCTAGGAGTCCCTGCCTCGCTGCAGGACAACTGTCCCGTACTGTAATCATGTTTTCAGTACAGGACAGTAGTTCCACGGAGAGGCAGGCACTCCTATCGTCGTACATAACTATGATGCTAGGAGCCCGACTCCCTGCAGTGTGTTCGGTCCGGGACTTGCGGCCGAAATACGTTCCATCCATTACGGATGTAATGTGCTTGTGTGAATCCAGCCTAAGACTATGTGTAAAGGATTTGCCAGACACAGGTTCTGTGTCGACACCCGGGGTTAATCAGCCTTCATCAGCTCCAAGGTCTGCTAGAGTGACGCGATCTGTTACCACTCAGGCTGGCAGGCTGAGGAGAGGGAGAACCTATCACAGCCTGGCCTGACGGTTCTAGCTCCCGCCCTTTGTCTATGTTTACCCTCACTTGCAGCATGTTCCTTGCCTGTGATTGTCTGGTTTCCTGGCTCTGCGATTCTTGCTATTTACCTTATTGACCGCTGTTACTTATTAACCCTGGCTTGACTGACTATTCTCCTGCTCTGATTTGCTACTTCGTACTCTCCTGGTTTGTCTCGGCTCGTTTACCACTGCCTGTTGCTCACGGTGTTTCCATGGGCAACTGCCCCTACCTCCCCCTTTTTCTTCAGTGTGCCCTTGTCTTGTGTTGTCTGTCTTGCACTTATTGAGTGTAGGGACCGTCGCCCAGTTGTACGCCGTCACTTTGGACGGGCCGTGCAAGTAGGCAGGGACTGAGTTGCAGGTAGATTAGGGCTCACCTGTCCGTCTCCCTACCCCGTTTAATTACATAATTTCAGGCCCTATACCTTTTCTTACCCTGGTCCCTTACTCTACTATGGACCCCCTTGAGGCCCTGGCTAAGCAAATGCAGGGTCTCTCCCTACAGGTCCAAGACCTGGCTCAGAGGTTCAACCAGCGTGATGCTACCCAGGTAGTGCCCTTCACCTCACCTCTTGAACCCCACCTCAAGTTGCCTTACCAGTTCTCAGGGGACCGGAATACTTTTTTCTCTTTTCGGGAGAATTGTAGACTCTATTTCCAATTAACACCCCACTCTTCAGGTTCTGAGAGCCAGCGAGTGGGTATAATTAGGTCCCGGCTCCAGGACGGCCCCCAGGAATTGGCCTTCTCCTTGGCTCCTGATGCCCCTGAACTTTCTTCTGTTGACCTTTTTTTTTCTGCTCTCGGGCTCATCTATGACGAGACTGACAAGACTGCCTTTGCCGAGAGTCAGCTGGTGACCTTACGTCAGGGTAAGAGACCCGTTGAGGAGTACTGTTCTGACTTTAGTAAGTGGTGTGCAGCTTCTCAGTAGAATGACCCTGCCTTGAGGTGCTAGTTTAGATTGGGTCTGTCGAACGCCCTGAAAGACCTGTTAGTTTGCTATCCCACTTCAGACTCTCTAAATCAGGCTATGGCTTTAGCTGTACGTCTTGACTGACGTCTCAGGGAACGACGACTTAAACGTTCTGGTGCCTTTACCTCTGGCTCCCCTATGATGGCTCCAGAGGTTCCGTTGCTTCGCTCTTCCACGGAGAACTCGGATGAACAGATGAAACTCGGGGCCTCCGTGTCTCCCCAACAACGTAGAGATTTCCGCAGAAAAAATGGTCTCTGCTTCTACTGTGGGGATGACAAGCGTCTATTGAACTCCTTTCCCAGGCGCAAGAATAAGCAGCCGGAAAACTTCCGCGCCTAAGTGAGGAGGTCGCTTGGGCGCACAGGTATATCCCGCAAACATGAAGCCTAATAAAATCTTGCTTCCTGTAAAGGATCTGCCAGGCACTTCTGTGTATACGCCCATGGGTAATCAGTCTGCACCTGGTTCTATGTCTCTGAGACTGACTCCATCTTCCACCACTCAGGATGACAGGCTTAGGAGTGGGAGAGCCTATCGCAGCCTGGCCAGACGGAGATAGTTCCGCCCTCTGTCTATTTATACCTGCCTTTCCTGTTCCTCCTTTGCTTGTGATTTTTCTCGTGTGGTTTCCTGGCCTTGCTGCAGCTCCTAGCTATTTGACCTTGCTTCATACTGACCCCGGCTTTCTGACTACTCTACTGCTCTGCGTTTGGTACCTCGTACATTCCTGGTTTGACTCGGCTCGTTCACCTCTCTTGTTGCTCACGGTGTTGCCGTGGGCAACTGCCCCATTTCGCTTTGCTTGTGTCCCCTTGTCCGTTTGTCTGTCGTGCACCTACTGAGTGTAGGGACCGTCGCCCAGTTGTACCCCGTCGCCTAGGGCGGGTCGTTGCAAGTAGGCAGGGACTGAGTGGTGGGTAGATTAGGGCTCACTGTCTGTTTCCCTACCCCCCTGTCATTACATAATCACAAGCCCATATACCTAGGCTACCCTGGTCCCTCACTTTATTATGGACCCCCTTGAGACCCTGGCTCAGCAAATGCAGGGTCTCTCCCTACAGGTCCAGGTCAGAGGGTCAACCAGCCTGACGCTGCCATGGTTGTACCTCTCACCTCACCTCTTGAACCCCACCTCAAGTTGCCTGACCGGTTCTCAGGGGACCGGAGGACTTTTCTCTCCTTTCGGGAGAGGTGTAAGCTCTACTTTCGCTTAAAGCCCCACTCCTCAGGTTCTGAGAGCCAGCGGGTGGGTATAATTATGTCCCGGCTCCAGGAAGGGCCCCAAGAATGGGCCTTCTCCCTGGCCCCTGACGCCCCTGAACTTTCCTCCATTGACCATTTCTTTCTGCTCTCGGACTCATTTATGACGAGACTGACAGGACTGCCTTTGCCGAGAGTCAGCTGGTGACCTTACGTCAGGGTAAGAGACCTGTGGAGGAGTATTGCTCTGACTTTAGGAAGTGGTGCGTAGCTTCTCGGTGGAATGACCCTGCCTTAAGGTGCCAGTTTAGGTTGGGTCTGTCGAACGCCCTGAAAGACCTGCTAGTTAGCTATCTCTGTTCTGACTCCTTAGACCAGGTTATGGCTTTAGCGGTACGACTTGACCAACGTCTCAGGGAACGACAACTTGAACGGTTTTGTGTTTTCCCCTCTGACTCCCCCATGATGCCTCCCGAGGTCCCGTTGCCTCGCTCTTCCACGGAAGACTCGGAGATACCTATGCAACTCGGGGCCTCCGTGTCCCCCCGTCAATGTAGAGAGTTCCGCAGGAAGAATGGTCTCTGCTTCTATTGTGGGGATGACAAACATCAAGTGAACACCTGTCCTAGGCGTAAGAATAAGCAGTCGGAAAACTTCCGCGCCTAAGTGATCATCGGGGAGGTCACTTGGGCGCACAGGTATTTCCCGTAAATATGAACGTAATAAAATCTTGCTTCCCTTTCAGGTCTCTTTTGGTGGTAGGTCTGCTACCGGCAGTGCCTTCGTGGATTCAGGGTCTTCTGCTAATATCATGTCTGTGGAATTTGCTATGTCTCTAGCTATGCCTTTGATTGATTTGCTTAAACCTGTCCCGGTAGTGGGTATCGATTCCACTCCCGTTGCTAATGGTTATTTTACTCAGCATACCCCTGTTTTTGAACTCCTTGTTGGCTCCATGCATTTGGAGCAGTGATCTGTACTGTTGATGCAGGGATTATCGTCCGATTTGGTTTTAGGCCTTCCCTGGTTGCATTTGCATAATCCCACGTTTGACTGGAATACTGGGGAGCTTACCAAATGGGGTAATGAATGCTTGACGTCATGTTTTTCTGTTAATTCTATTTCTCCCCCTGAGGAGGTGAACACGCTACCTGAGTATGTTTAGGACTTCGCCGATGTTTTCTCTAAGGAGGCCTCCGAAGTGTAACCTCCTCATAGAGAATACGATTGCGCTATCGATTTGGTACCAGGGGCTAAGCTCCCTAAGGGTAGGATATTTAACCTTTCTTGTCCCGAACGTGAAGCCATGAGAGAGTATATCCAGGAATGCCTGGCCAAGGGTTACATTCGCCCCTCTACTTCTCCGGTAGGTGCTGGCTTCTTCTTCGTAGGGAAGAAGGATGGTGGTCTTAGGCCATGCATTGACTACCGTAACTTGAATAAGGTCACTGTAAGGAACCAGTATCCCCTTCCTTTGATTTCTGATCTCTTTAATCAAGTTCAGGGGGCCCAATGGTTCTCTAAGTTTGATCTACGGGGGGCGCATAACCTTATCCGCATCAAAGAGGGGGATGAGTGGAAGACTGCGTTTAACACGCCCGAAGGTGATTTTGAATACCTCGTCATGCCCTTTGGGTTGTGTAAAGCCCCTGCGGTCTTCCAGAATTTCATAAATGAGATTTTAAGAGATTACCTGGGGGTATTTCTTGTAGTGTACCTTGATGACATACTTGTGTTTTCCAAGGACTGGTCCTCCCACATTGAGCATGTCAGGAAGGTGCTCCAGGTCCTTCGGGAAAACAAACTGTTTGCTAAGACCGAAAAATGTGTGTTTGGGGTGCAAGAGATACCATTTTTGGGTCAAATCCTCACTCCTCATGAATTCCGCATGGACCCCGCCAAGGTCCAGGCTGTGGCGGAATGGGTCCAACCTGCCTCCCTGAAGGCGTTACAGTGTTTCTTGGGGTTCGCTAATTATTACAGGAGATTTATTGCTAACTTCTCGGTCATCGCTAAGCCTCTTACGGACCTCACTCGCAAAGGTGCTGATCTCCTCCACTGGCCTCCTGAGGCTGTCCAGGCTTTTGAGGTCCTTAAGAAGGTCTTTATCTCGGCCCCGGTGCTGGTCCAGCCCAACCAAATGGAGCCATTTATCGTGGAGGTTGACGCATCCGAGGTGGGAGTGGGGGCTGTCTTGTCCCAGGGTACCAGGTCCCTCACCCATCTCCGTCCCTGTGCCTACTTCTCCAGGAAGTTTTCGCCCACTGAGAGTAACTATGATATTGGCAACCGCAAACTCTTAGCCATTAAATGGGCATTTGAAGAGTGGCGCCACTTCCTGGAGGGGGCTAGGCACCAGGTAACAGTCCTTACCGACCACAAGAATCTGGTTTTCCTAGAATCTGCCCGGAGGTTAAACCCGAGACAAGCTCGATGGGCGCTATTTTTTACCAGATTCAACTTTTTGGTTACATATAGGGCTGGGTCTAAAAATATTAAGGCCGATGCACTGTCCCGTAGCTTCATGGCCAGCCCTCCTTCGGAGGAAGATCCTGCTTGTATTTTGCCTCCTGGTATAGTCGTTTCTTCTATTGATTCTGATTTAGTCTCTGAAATTGCGGCTGATCAAGGTTCAGCTCCCGGGAACCTTCCTGAGAACAAGCTGTTTGTTCCCCTGCAACTCCGGCTAAGGGTACTTAGGGAAAATCATGACTCCGCACTATCTGGTCATCCAGGCATCCTGGGTACCAAACACCTCATTGCCAGAAACTATTGGTGGCCTGGGTTGCCTAAAGACGTTAAGGCCTACGTCGCCGCTTGTGAGGTTTGTGCCAGGTCCAAGACTCCCAGGTCCCGACCAGCGGGCTTACTACGTTCTTTGCCCATTCCCCAGAGACCTTGGACCCCTATCTCCATGGATTTTATCACCGATTTGCCTCCATCTCAAGGCAAGTCGGTGGTGTGGGTGGTAGTAGACCGCTTCAGTAAGATGTGCCACTTTGTGCCCCTCAAGAAACTACCCAATGCTAAGACGTTAGCTACCTTGTTTGTCAAACACATCCTGCGTCTCCATGGGGTCCCTGTCAATATTGTTTCGGACAGAGGGGTACAATTTGTTTCATTGTTTTGGAGAGCCTTCTGTAAAAAGTTGGAGATTGATCTGTCCTTCTCCTCTGCCTTCCATCCTGAAACTAATGGCCAAACTGAGAGGACTAATCAGTCTCTAGAACAATATTTAAGGTGTTTTATCTCTGACTGTCAATATGATTGGGTCTCATTCATTCTGCTCGCTGAATTTTCCTTTAATAACCGGGTCAGTAACTCGTCAGGGGTCTCCCCCTTTTTCTGTAATTTTGGGTTTAATCCACGGTTCTCCTCCATTTCACCTGGTAGTTCCAACAATCCCGAGGTAGAGGTCGTTCATCGGGAACTGTGCACAGTCTGGGCCCAGGTTCAGAAGAACCTAGAGGAGTCTCAGAGTATACAAAAAACTCAGGTTGATAGAAGACGTTCTGCTAGCCCCTTGTTTATGGTCGGGGATCTGGTGTGGTTATCATCTAAGAACTTGCGCCTTAAGGTCCCGTCCAAGAAGTTGGCTCCCCGGTTTATAGGGCCGTATAAGGTCATCGAAGTCCTCAATCCTGTCTCCTTCCGACTGGAGTTGCCCCCATCTTTTCGTATACACGACGTGTTTCATGCCTCCCTCCTTAAACGCTGCTCCCCGTCCTGGGCTCCCTCGTGGAAACCTCCTGTTCCCGTTCTCACCCCTGAGGGGGTGGAATTCGAGGTGGCCAAGATTGTGGACAGCAAGAAATCTCCAAGGCTCCCTCCAGTACCTGGTCCATTGGAGAGGATACGGGCCTGAGGAGAGGACTTGGGTACCCGCCCGGGATGTTCATGCTGGGGTTTTGGTCAGGAAGTTCCACCTTCGTTTCCCCAATAAACCAGGTCCACTTAGAAAGGGTCCGGTGGCCCCTCATAAAAGGGGGGTACTGTAAAGGATCTGCCAGGCACTTCTGTGTATATGCCCATGGGTAATCAGTCTGCACCTGGTTCTATGTCTCTGAGACTAACTCCATCTTCCACCACTCAGGATGGCAGGCTTAGGAGTGGGAGAGCCTATCGCAGCCTGGCCAGACGGAGCTAGTTCCGCCCTCTTTCTATTTATACCTGCCTTTCCTGTTCCTCCTTTGCTTGTGATTCTTCTCGTGTGGTTTCCTGGCCTTGCTGCAGCTCCTAGCTATTTGACCTTGCTTCATACTTACCCCGGCTTTCTGACTACTCTGCTGCTCTGCGTTTGGTACCTCGTACATTCCTGGTTTGACTCGGCTCGTTCACCTCTCTTGTTGCTCACTGCCCCATTTCCCTTTGCTTGTGTCCCCTTGTCCGTTTGTCTGTCGTGCACCTACTGAGCGTAGGGACCGTCACCCTGTTGTACCCCGTCGCCTAGGGCGGGTCGTTGCAAGTAGGCAGGGACTGAGTGGTGGGTAGATTAGGGCTCACTGTCTGTTTCCCTACCCCCCTGTCATTACAATTCCCTTTCAGGTCTCTTTTGATTTAAGGTCTGCCACCGGCAGTGCCTTTGTGGATTCAGAGTCTGCTACTAATATTATGTCTGTGGAATTTGCTATGTCTCTAGCTATGCCATTAATTGATTTGCCTAAACCTGTCCAGGTAGTGGGTATTGATTCCACTCCGCTTGCTCATGGTTATTTTATGCAGCATACCCCTGTTTTTGAACTCATTGTTGGCTCCATTCATTTGGAGCAGTGTTCTGTGTTAGTGATGCAGGGGTTATCGTCCGATTTTATTTTAGGCCTTCTTGGTTGCAGACGCATAATCCCACTTTTAACTGGAATACTGGTGATCTTACTAAATGGGGTAATGAATGCATGATGTCATGTTTTTCTATTAATTTGGATTCTCTCGTTGAGGAGGTGAACACTCTACCTGAGTTTATTCAGGACTTCGTTGATGTCTTTTCTAAAAGGGTCTACGAAGAGTTACCTCCTCATAGAGAGTACGATTGTGCAATCGATTTGGTACCAGGAGCTAAGCTCCCTAAAGGTAGGATATTTAAAGAGGCTCTGTCACCAGATTTTGCAACCCCTATCTGCTAATGCATGTGATCGGCGCTGCAATGTAGATTACAGTAACGTTTTTATTTTTAAAAAACGAGCATTTTTGGTCAAGTTATGACCATTTTTGTAGTTATGCAAATGGGGCTTGCAAAAGTCCAAGTGGGCGTGTTTAAAGTAAAAGTCCAAGTGGACGTGTATTAGGTGCGTACATCGGTGCGTTTTTACTACTTTTACTAGCTGGGCGTTCTGACGAGAAGTATCATCCACTTCTCTTCAGAACGCCCAGCTTCTGGCATTGCAGACACAGCCGTGTTCTCAAGAGATCACGCTGTGTCGTCACTCACAGGTCCTGCATCATGTCGGACGAGCGAGGACACATCGGCATCAGAGGCTACAGTTGATTCTGCAGCAGCATCGGCGTTTGCAGGTAAGTCCATCTAGCTACTTACCTGCAAACGCTGATGCTGCTGCAGAATCAACTGTAGCCTCTGGTGCCGATGTGTCCTCGCTCGTCCGACACGATGCAGGACCTGTGAGTGACGACACAGCGTGATCTCTCGAGAACACGGCTGTGTCTGCACTGCCAGAAGCTGGGCGTTCTGAAGAGAAGTGGATGATACTTCTATACACAACGCCCAGCTAGTAAAAGAAGTAAAAACGCCCCGATGTACACACATAATACACGCCCACTTGGACTTTTACTTTAAACACGCCCACTTGGACTTTTGCAAGCTGCATTTGCATAAATACAAAAATGGTCATAACTTGGCCAAAAATGCTCGTTTTTTAAAAATAAAAACGTTACTGTAATCTACATTGCAGCGCCGATCTGCTGCAATAGCAGATAGGGGTTGCAAAATCTGGTGACAGAGCCTCTTTAATCTCTCTTGGCCTGAACGTGAAGCCATGAGAGAATATATCCAGGAAAGCCTGGCCAAGGGTTACATTCGCCCCTCTACTTCTCCGGTAGGTGCTGGCTTCTTCTTCGTGGGGTAGAAGGATGGTGGTCTTAGGCCGTGCATCGATTACCGAAATTTAAATAAGATCCCTGTAAGGAACCAATATCCCCTTCCTTTGATTCCTGATCTCTTCAATCAGGTTCAGGGGGCTCATTGGTTCTCTAAGTTCGATCTTCGGGGGGCTTATAACCTTATCCGGATAAGAGAGGGGGATGAATGGAAGACTGCGTTTAATACACCCAAAGGTCATTTCAAATATCTCGTTATGCCCTTTGGGTTGTGTAATGCTCCCGCGGTCTTCCAGAATTTCATAAATGAGATTTTAAGAGACTACCTGGGGGTATTTCTTGTAGTGTACCCTGATGATATACTTGTGTTTTCCAAGGACTGGTCCTCCCACGTGGAGCATGTCAGGAAGGTGCTCCAGGTCCTTCGGGAGAATAATCTGTTTGCAAAAACCGAAAAATGTGTGTTTGGGGTGCAGGAGATACCATTTTTGGGTCAAATCCTCACTCCTAACGAATTCCGCATGGACCCTGCCAAGGTTCAGGCCGTGGCAGAATGGATCCGCCCTGCCTTCCTGAAGGCCTTAAAGTGTTTCCTGGGGTTTGCTAATTATTACAGGAGATTTATTGCTAACTTCTCGGTCATCGCTAAGCCTCTTACGGACCTCACTCGTAAAGGTGCTGATCTCCTCCACTGGCCTCCGGAGGCGGTCCAGCCTTTTGAGGTCCTTAAGAGTTACTTTGTCTCTGTCCCAGTGCTGATTCAGCCTAACCAAATGGAGCCATTTGTCATGGAGGTTGACGCCTCCGAGTTGGCAGTGGGTGCTGTCTTGTCCCAGGGTACTAGGTCTCTCACCCTTCTCCGTCCCTGTGCCTACTTCTGCAGGAAGTTCTCCTCCACTGAGAGAAACTATGATGTTTTTCAACCGCGAACTCTTAGCCATTAAATGGGCATTTGAAGAGTGACGTCACTTCCTGGAGGGGGCTAGGCACCAGGTAACAGTCCTTACTGACCACAAGAATCTGGTTTTCCTAGAATCTGCCTGGAGGCTAAACCCGAGACAAGCTCGATGGGCATTGTTTTTTACGAGATTAAACTTTGTGGTTACCTATAGGGCTGGGTCAAGCTTCATGGCCAGTCCTCCTCCTGAGGAGGATCCCGTTTGTATTTTGCCCCCAGGTATAATCATATCCTCTGTGGATTCAGACTTATTCTCCGAAATTTGCGGCTGATCAAGCTTCTGCTCCCGAGAACCTTCCTGAGAACAAGCTATTTGTTCACCTGCAATTCCGGCTAAGGTTGCTCAGGGAGAAACATGACTCCGCACTATCTGGCCATCCAGGCATCCTGGGTACCAAGCACCTCATTTCTAGAACCTATTGGTGGCCTGGGTTGCTTAAAGACATTAAGGCCTACGTCGCCGCTTGTGAAATTTGTGCTAGGTCCAAGACTCCCAGGTCCCGACCTGTGGGCTTACTATGTTCTTTGCCCATTCCCCAGAGACCTTGGACCCATATCCAGGGCCGCCATCAGGAATTTCAGGGCCCCATACAGCTAAATTTCCTGGGCCCCCCTACCGTGGCACCGCCTGTTAACGGTACTCCGTCCAGCACTATATCATGCTACCAAGGGCCGCCATCAGGGGGGGTATTAAGGGTACTGATGTGAGGGGCCCAGCCAAACCTAATTGAAAGGGGGGCCCGGCAACTGCCGCGACTTGCCTTTGGTAGAAAAAACACAGGCACCTGCAATGGGGCCCGTTTTTTTCACCAAAAGAATGTCGTGAGCTGCGGGCCCCCCCACTCGTCATGGGGGCCGTCAAGCACCGCCTGCCCGCACGCACCCGCAAACTCCCGCGCGTGCGCACCCGCGACCGCACGCACCCGCAACCGCCTGGAACCGCGCACCGAATTTTGAGGCAGATTTTGACCTGCCCACACTATCTTGCCACGTTTTTTGCCTGCGGCAATTGAGGACAACAGACAAAAATACGCACAGAAAAATGAATTTTCTGCCTCCCATTGATTTCGATGGGAGGTCAGGGGCGGAACAGCGGCAAGAAAGGACGTGCTGCTTTTTCTTTTTTCCATTGAATTCAGATTAAATCAATGGGAGGCGGTTTTGGAAGTTGTTTGGTGCTTGCTTTTACATCTTTTTAGAACTATACTCAGGAAATGACACAGTGACGTTATGTCATCTTGTTAGACTCTATCTTATAGACTAAATACAGTCGTTTCATTTGCTCCCATAGTTATCATTATCCATAACCACATCGCTATCATATGCAGCCGCTTTAACATAAGGGGATTTTTTATATTACCATTTTTGCTGCTACTGCACATGCGCGATGAGGGCATGTATTTATGGTCAGCAGTATCTTATCTGCTCTCACCCTAATGCGCCTGCGCGCCTTATCTCATCCCCATTGGCTGTCCCAACTAGTCGGCAATTGGTAGCGTGGGACGCCTATCACTTACTAGAGGGCTCGTCTCATACCCTCTCTCTGATTGGCCACTACCAAGCAGAGGAACACGTGGAATGACGTCAATACACATATAAGCACGGACATCTCGCCGCGCGCTGTCATTAGCCCCGATACCCCTGAAGACGCTACATTGTAGCGAAACATGTCGGGGGGCTTCCTCTTTCATTTTAAATACGAGTCCTGCTGACTCCCTAATCTAATTGTGAGCTGGGTGCAACGTGCTGCAGCCGTTGGCCCTAGGCTCCTCATACTCTGCACTGTGCCGATTGCAGTCAGCATTGGACCTTGCTTTTATCTATATGTAGTTTGTCAGTGTTGCATAAACCTAATAAATGCTTTATTATTTTCTATCTTCATAGTTGGAAAACAGGGTTTGCTTGCCGGTAGGCAAACCATTTTTCTCAATTTAAATATATGCCCACCAACTATAAGGGTCCTCCCTTGTTTGTATTGAGTCAATATCAAGGCCCAAAAACTCTGTGAACTGGGCCTTATTGTTTGGGCTTATTCAGACGAACGTGTAATACGTCCGTGCAACACGCGTGATTTTCACACGTCTTGCACGGACCTATGTTACTCTATGGGGCCATTCAGACTGTCAGTGATTTTCACGCAGCGTGTGTCCGTGTGTCCGCTGCGTAAAACTCACAACATGTCCTATATTTGTGCATTGTTCACGCATCACGCACCCATTGAAGTCAATGGGTCCGTGAGAATCACGCCCAGCATTTCCGCAGCAGTATAAACTATGAATGAAAACAGAAAAGCACCACGTTCTTTTCTGTGTACAAACATACAAACAGAGTGTCATAATGATGGCGGCTGCGCGAAAATCACGCAGCCGCGCATCATACGCTGCTGCCACACGGAGCTGTTATGGACCTTTTGCATGCGCAAAACGCCAGTTTTTTGCGCGTGCAAAAAGCACACGCTCGTGGAAATCCGGCCTTAGGGTAGGAACACACTAGGCATGAACGCTGCGGATTTTATGCAACACATTTTATTGTGGAAAATCCGCAGCGTATTACAGTCGCAGCCGAGTGGATGAGATTTGAACAAATCTCATCCACACGCTGCAAAAAAAATGGACCTGCAGTGTGGCTTTTTAAGCTGCAGCGTGTCCATTTATTCTGTGGAATCGCTCCTCCTCTGTTGCGGCAATGCTGCGGTTCTGCCGCAAAAATCACAAATGAGAAAAAAAAAGGCACTTTTTTAAAGAGGCTCTGTCACCAGATTTTGCAACCCCTATCTGCTATTGCATGTGATAGGCGCTGCAATGTAGATTACAGTAACGTTTTTATTTTTAAAAAACAAGCATTTTTGGCCATGTTATGACCATTTTTGTAGTTATGCAAATGAGGCTTGCAAAAGTCCAAGTGGGTGTGTTTAAAAGTAAAAGTCCAAGTGGGCGTGTATTATGTGCGTACATCGGGGCGTTTTTAATACTTTTACTAGCTGGGCGCTCTGATGAGAAGTATCATCCACTTCTCTTCAGAACGCCCAGCTTCTGGCAGTGCAGACACAGCGTGTTCTCGAGAGATCACGCTGTGACGTCACTCACAGGTCCTGCATCGTGTCAGACGAGCGAGGACACCGGCACCAGAGGCTACAGTTGATTCTGCAGCAGCATCGGCGTTAGCAGGTAAGTCGATGTAGCTACTTACCTGCAAACGCTGATGCTGCTGCAGAATCAACTGTAGCCTCTGGTGCCGACACGATGCAGGACCTGTGAGTGACGTCACAGATCTGCACTGCCAGAAGCTGGGCGTTCTGAAGAGAAGAGGATGTTACTTCTCATCAGAGCGCCCAGCTAGTAAAAGTATTAAAAACGCCCCGATGTACGCACATAATACACGCCCACTTGGACTTTTACTTTTAAACACACCCACTTGGACTTTTGCAAGCCTCATTTGCATAACTACAAAAATGGTCATAACTTGGCCAAAAATGCTCGTTTTTTTAAAATAAAAACGTTACTGTAATCTACATTGCAGCGCCTATCTGCTGCAATAGCAGATAGGGGTTGCAAAATCTGGTGACAGAGCCTCTATAAATTTATAAAAAAGTTTAGACTTACCCCGGCCATAGTTTAGGTGACGCATCTCTCTCTTCTGAATGTAGCCCCGCCTCCTGGGATGATGCTGTAGACCATGTGACCGCTGCAGCAGTCACATGGGATGAAACGTCATGACAGGAGGCCGGGCTGCGCTAAGAATAGAGGATCGTGTCACCTATATCTCATCCACTCGGCTGCGACTGTAATACGATGCAGATTTTCCACAATAAAATGTGTTGCATAAAATCCGCAGTGTTCATGCCGTTCCTGCGTTTTTTGTCTGCAGCAAAAAACGCGGCAAGATAGTGTGGGCAGGTCAAAATCTGCCTCAAAATTCTTTAAGGAATTTTGAGGCAGATTTCTTCGGCCTGCAAAATACTCTGTGTGAACAGGGCCATACATGATCAGCACTTTGAGACACTTTACTCACTGCCAGAAGAGCTGCTGGCTCCCACTCCAGTACTCGTCCAGTCCTTCACCTCCAGGCTCCAGAAAATGGCGGGGATCGTTGAACTCCTGCCGCCGCGCAACATCTGGACTCCTCTCCCTCTCCTTATGCAGCTACGCTCTGGAGGAGGAGGTAGAGGAGGAGGCGGTGGAGGAGGAGGCGGTGGAGGAGGCGGCGGCAGAGGCGGCGGAGGAGGAGGCGGGCCAGCAGGTAACTAGTCTGTGCGCCGTTCTCCCTGTGTGGCTGTCCATGCCAGTAGTTCGGCGATGTTCTTGTGGTGCGGGCGCACCGCTTCCCTCTTGCCGGCGGGCACGAGCGGGTTGCGAGCCGGCACACCCGGTCGTTCGCGCGGGGGAGCGCGCCTGCGGTCCTTTGTGTGCGCACGTTTGTGCGGTCGAGCGCAAGCGGGCGGTGTTTCACGAGAGGGGGGACCGCAGCTCACGACAATGTTTTGGTGAAAAGAACAGGCCCCACAGCAGTTGCCGGGCCCCCCTATCAATTACATTTGGCCGGGCCCCCTACAGTAGTACCCCTAATACCCCCCTGATGGCGGCCCTGCCCATACCTCCATGGATTTTATCATCGATCTGACTCCGTCCCAAGGCAAGTCGGTGGTGTGGGTTGTAGTAGAACGCTTCAGTAAGATGTGCCACTGTGTACCCCTCAAGAAACAACCCAATGCCAAGACGTTAGCTACCTTGTTTGTCAAACACATCCTGCGTCTCCATGGGGTTCCGGTCAATATTGTTTCTGACAGAGGGGTCCAATTTGTTTCATTGTTTTGGAGAGCTTTCTGTAAGAAGCTGGAGATTGATCTGTCCTTTTCCTCGGCCTTCCATCCTGAAACTAATGGCCAAACTGAGAGGACTAATCAGTCTCTAGAACAATACTTAAGGTGTTTTTATTTCAGACTGTCAAGATGATTGGGTCTCCTTCATTCCCCTCACCGAGTTTTCCCTTACTAACCCGGTCAGTAACTCTTCGGGGGTTTCCCCCTTCTTCTGTAATTTTGGGTTTAATCTACGGTTGTCCTCCATTTCACCTGGTGGTTCCAACAATCCCAAGGTAGATGTCGTTCATCGGGAACTGTGCACAGTCTGGGCCCATGTTCAGAAGAACCTTGAGGCGTCCCAGAGCATCCAAAAGACTCAGGCAGATAAAAGATGTTCAACTAACCCTCTGTTTGTGGTCGGGGATCTAGCGTGGCTGTCTTCTAAAAATTTGCGCCTTAAAGTTCCGTCCAAGAAGTCTGCTCCCCGGTATATAGGGCCATACAAAATCATTGAGGTCCTCAACCCTGTCTCCTTCCATGCCTCCCTTTTGAAAAGCTGCTCCCCTATCAATGGCTACATCGAGGAAACCTCCGGTCCCTGTTCACACTCCGGATGGGGTAGAATTTGAGGTAGCCAAGATTGTCGACAGCAGGATGGTCCAAGGCTCCCTCCAGTACCTGGTCCATTGGAGAGGATACGGGCCTGAGGAGAGGACTTGGGTACCTGCCCGGGATGTTCACGCCGGTATATTGCTCAGGAAGTTCCATCTTCGTTTCCCCAACAAGCCAGGCCCACCTAGGAAGGGTCCAGTTGCCCCTCATAAAAGGGGGTGTACTGTAAAGGGTTTGCCAGACACAGGTTCTATGTCGACACCCGGGGTTAATCAGCCATCATCAGCTCCAAGGTCTGCTAGAGTGACGCGATCTGTTACCACTCAGACTGGCAGGCTGAGGAGAGGGAGAACCTATCACAGCCTGAACCGATAAAAACCAGGGGACATATACAAAAACACTGAAAAAGGCCATTCTTACAAATGAACACAGCCAGGTCAGAAACGCTGATGAAGGAGTGAGCAGGTGCTTTAAATAATAATAGCCACTCCCACTAGTCTTGAGGGGAGTGGTGTGTGTGGTGCATGGGATGTGTAGTAAGAAATAATAAATGAATAATGTGAGTGCAAGTGTAATACTATAAGTGAAATAAAGGGGGCAGTAATGAGTGAAGTGCCTCAATAGAAAAAAAAGGATAATGGTGTGCAAGTGTGTGAAACATGGAGGGATAGTGTGTACGTCATGAGGTACAACGTGTATAGCCAGGTAGAAGCCTATTTGTGACGCCTTGATAGTTCATAGAGCGGGCTACCCTGCTTGCTATGCCAAACAACAACACACCATGCTCTCCCAGCATCAAAGACCCGGCTGTGTCCAAGAGAAGCGAATATACGTAATAATGAAAAATACCTGGGGTATTAGTGATCATTTTGGCCAAAAGGACGCAAGCTCGCAATCCACGACAAGGATTAATCAGCCTTCATCAGCTCCAAGGTCTGCTAGAGTTACGCAATCTGTCACCACTCAGACTGGAGGCTGAGGAGAGGGAGAACCTATCACAGCCTGGCCTGACGGTTCTAGCTCCCGCCCTTGGTCTATTTTTACCCTCACTTGCAGCATGTTCCTTGCCTGTGATTGTCTTGTTACCTGGCTCTGCGATTCTTGGTATTTACCTTATTGACCGCTGTTACTTATTAACCCTGGCTTGACTGACTATTCTCCTGCTCTGATTTGCTACTTCGTACTCTCCTGGTTTGTCTCGTCTCGTTCACCACTGCCTGTTGCTCACTGTGTTTCCATGGGCAACTGCCCCTATCTCCCCCTTTTTCTTCTGTGTGCCCTTGTCTTGTGTTGTCTGTCTTGCACTTATTGAGCATAGGGACCGTCGCCCAGTTGTACGCCGTCACTTAGGACGGGCAGTGCAAGTAGGCAGGGACTGAGTTTCGGGTAGATTAGGGCTCACCTGTCCGTCTCCCTACCCCGTTTCATTACACTATGACACCTGATAGCTCTGCTACTTGATAGGAGACAGCGGCTCAGCAGACAGTATCACATATAATATGCTTAGATACAACGGCTTAGCAGACAGTATCACACATGCTAGGCCCAATTAGAAGGTTAATTGTGAAAACATTTCTTATGCTGTTTTTCGATAAAGGTCACTTGAACTGGTATCATTTAAACAGTTAACCAATGAATGGCGCTGTTTATGTGGAATTTACCCTGCGGCCTAATGTATCATATAATGTATTAAATTATTATTTTTTTTAAAAACCTACATTTTGTGGGGTGAATTGAAAAAAACCCTGTAATTCCGCCATTTCTGTTTTGATTTTACAGTGTTCATCGGGCGACATGAATTGCATGATATCTTTATTCTGCGGGTCATTACGATTATGGCGATACCAAATTTATATAGTTGTATTTTTTACAAAATAATTTGTTTTTGTGACGCTGCATTCGAGGATGAACTGCATAGTTTTTCAATGCAACAGCACTTCATAGGGCGGGAAGGGGTTAAAACCCACTCTCTGAAGCCCCCCTTCAAGATACATGTCAACTAATCTGGTCCCCATGGCAGAAATCTGTCTTTCCATCTGGCACCTCCAGCAGACTCCTTTCAGTCTAGTTTGATTTCTTTTACCTCAGAGTTCCTCTTTTTACATTTTTAAAATTTATTTTCTCCCCTCTTTTTTTGAACTATTTCTAACAGGGGCTGTGCAGGATTAGAAAAATATAAAAATATTCTTCCAAAAACAACACCACACCTATCCACAGGTTGTATCTGGTATTGCAGGTTTGCTCCATTGAAGTGAATGGTAATGACCTGTAGTACCACACACAACCTATGGACAGGTGTGGTGCTGGTTTTTGGAGAAAGCAGACAAGTTATCTTATCCTGGAGAACCCTTTGTCATGGATTGTTCTTATGCGGAGATGCTCCCTGCATTATCCCTTTTCCTTTATGGCCGCTGATATGTTCTATTCAGCTTTATGGCCTCTGTGGTAAGTACACTGCCAGTCATTAAAGGGTTAACACTTCAGACCACTATGGGTGACGTCACAATGTATGAGTTGTGCAGTGGTAATAAACTCCTGCAGTAATGATGATGAAGGTGCTGATGTCATAAATACAAATGTTTATGACATAAAGAAGATTCCATATTAGAAGGTTTTACTGCCACATTCAGCGCCATATTGGATGGGACTGAGGACCTTGAGCTTGACTTCCCCACCAATGCCGACCTGATGTAATTTGTAGGTTCTAGCAGGGAAACCGTTCACCCCAGACCACTTCTTCATCACAGTGATGTCATCCTCTTCACACGGGTTGTCTGTAATAGAGGGGGGTTTCCAGCAGGAGATCCCCCTCTATTAGCCAGAGCGGAGACAGGTGCTACAAGGAGGCATCTGGAGGACCCATCTCATCCGTGGATCACCCATTCATTTTAATGGGTGCCCAGGAAGAGAGACATCCGCCTAGCCAACCAGATCAGCCGATTTATGTGTTTTATGTTGTTCGTTCATTGTAATGTCTTTCCTTGAAAATCTGAGAAAACGTACAAATTCTGTTACAAATGATATTTTGGCACCTTCTAAGCCCAGAGGAAGGGCAATCCTCCAGCCATGGTTTCCCTAGAGGTTTCCCCCACAGGGGGTTTTTCCTTTCCTGCGTGCTGGAGGGTGACTCTTCGTGAGTCGGAGGTTTGCCATTTTGGGTTTGGTCATATAATATAATAAAAGTTTTGACCATTTAACACCCAATTATAATGTTTTGTGTCTTTATTTTGCATTCTTTGGTTTGGTGATTGGGATTCTGGGTCTATCACATATCACAAAATCATAAGGCCGGACATCTACTTCCCACACTAACATAGAATGGAGACAACAAGCGTTGCTGCACAATTAAGTGTACACATCCTTAGGCCTCATTTACACGAGTGTGTGTGTTTTGCGCACGCAAAAAAATGCAGCGTTTTGCGTGCGCAAAAGGCACTTGACAGCTCCGTGTGTCATCAGTGTATGATGTGCGGCTGCGTGATTTTCGCGCAGCAGCCATCATAGAGATGAGGCTAGTCGACGTCAGTCACTGTCCAGGGTGCTGAAAGAGTTAACTGATCGGCAGTAACTCTTTCAGCACCCTCGACAGTGAATTCCGATCACCATATCGAGTAACCTGTTTAAAAAAAAAGAGGTTCGTACTTACCGAGAACTTCCCGGCCGTTGCCTTGGTGACGCGTCCTTGGTGACGTGTCCTTGGTGACGCGCCTCTCTTGACATCTGGCCCCACCTCCCTGGATCACGCGGCAGTCCATGTGACCGCTGCAGCCTGTGCTTGGCTTGTGATTGGCTGCAGCTGTCACTTGGACTGAATTGTCATCCCCGGAGGTCAGACTGGAGGAAGAAGCCGGGAGTTATCGGTAAGTCAGAACTTTTTTTTTTTTTACACGTTCACGTATATTGGGATCGGAAGTCACTGTCCAGGGTGCTGAACCAGTTTAACTCTTTCAGCACCCTGGACAGTGACTGTCTCCTGCCGGGTTCGGTCAAAACGAGTTCGGCCGAACCCGGTGAAGTTCGGTTCGCTCATCTCTAAGACACTCCATTCGGATGTTTGTAAACAGAAAAGCACGTGGTGCTTTTCTGTTTACATTCAGTTTGACAGCTCTTGCGCGCATCACGCAGTTCGCACGGAAGTGCTTCCGTGCGACCTTCGTGGTTTTCACGCACCCATTGACTTCAATGGGTGCGTGATGCGCGAAAAACGCACGATTATAGAACACGTCGTGAGTTTTACGCAACGCACTCGCGCTGCGCAAAATTCACGCATTGTCTGCACTGCCCCATAGAGTAATATAGGTGCGTACGACACGCGTGAAAAGCACGCGCGTATATTACGCTCGTGTAAATGAGGCCTTACATTAACCCCTTCCCGACATTTGCCGTATGGGTACGCCATGGAAAGCTATGACTTCCCACAAATTGCCGTATCCATACGCCAAATGTTTGGCACCGGCTGTGAAGCTGATCTGAAGTCATCATCGCCGGATCTCAGCTGTATCTTACAGCTGACATCCGGCTGTAATGGCGGGGACCGAAATAAGCTTCGGTCCCCACCATTAACCCCTTAAGTGCATCGCTCAAACGCGAGTGCTGCACTTAAGGTGTTTGCAGCTCATCGGAACCCCGGCAATGAAATTGCCAGGGTTCCGGTGGCTGCAATGGCAACCGGAGGCCTAATACTGGCCTCCCTGTCTGCCTAGCATGGAAACATGTCAAGATCCGCCCGGCGGCGGAGCCTGATCGGCTTCCGTAGCCGCCGGCAAGATGGTGCCGGCTCAGGAGCTGATCCGGCGTCAACAATGGTGGAAGTCAGCTGGATGTTACAGCTGACATCCACCTGTAATGGCAGGAACCAGAGCTAGCTCCGATCCCTGTCATTAACTCCTTCAATGCAGCAATCGAAAGCAATTGCTGCATCGTAGTGTTTACTAGCAGATCACCAGCCCTGACAGGCAATCATGACTGGCGACTGCTGCTATGGCAACGGGAGACACAATGGCCTACTGCTCTGCCATTACGGAAGCCGATTAGGCCCCGCCGGGAGGCGAAGCTGTCAGTAAATAACTTTCCGATCAAATACATTGCACTACGTAGGTAAAAAAGTGTAAAAGAAAGTATTAAAAAGTGTAAAAAAAAGTGAAAAGTTTGAAAACAATAAAAGTTTCAAGTAATAAAATAAAACACAATCGCCCTTTTTCACTTATCAAGTCCTTTATTATTGAAAAAAAATAATAAACCATACGTATTTGGTATCGGCGCGACCGTAGCGAACTGAGGTATCAAAATATTATATTATTTATTGCACGCGGGGAACAGCGTAAATTAAACCCGGAAAAAACTATACCTACTTTGCCCTACAAATATTGGAATAAAAAGTGATCAAAAAGTCGCACGTATCCAAAAAGGGTACCTATAAAACCTATAGCTTGTGTCGCAAAAAACAAGCCCTCATACAGCTCCGGCGACAAAAAAATTAAAAAGTTATGGCGCTCACAACTTGGCGACAGAAAAAATACATTCGTTTTACAAAAGTAATTTTATTGTGCAAAAAGTTGTAAAACATAAAAAAGTTCTGTAAATTAGGTATCGCCGGAATCGTACTGACCCGCAGAATAAAGGTAACATGTAATTTATAATGCATGGTGAACGCTGTATAAAAAAAATCTAAAAAAGCTGTGCCAGAATTGCGTTTTTTTGTTTACCTGGCCTCCCAAAAAATAGGATAAAAGGTGATCAAAAAGTTGCATGCACCCCAAAATGGTACCAATAATCGCTACAGCTCGTCCCACAAAAAAACAGCCCTCATACCGCTACGTCTATGAAAAAATAAAATTAGTTATGGCTCCAATAAGTCAGGAAATAAAAAATATGCAGTTGTGCCCGAGGGGAACATTTCTTCTGTTTCAAGAGGCGATTTATCAAGGATCTAAAATTAGGGAACCAGGAAGGGGAGGGCCCAGACATATCTGCTGGAAGCGAGGGTGCCCGTATTATACCAGGACAACACTTCACAGCAAAATTCCCCAAACTGCAAAGGTCCGGAGTGTGGACCAAAAGGGGCATAAGAAAGGACGCCATATATCAGTGCGATACTGGCCTGTGCAGTTTGCTTCACAGCGTAACACACATCTATGGATTATTTTATTGTTTTTTTACCCCATTATTATACCCCCTGACTATGCCCCTGATGTACTCTGCCCAGCTCACATATGCCCCACATTATAAACGGAAACATCAGTAAGACTCCAAACAAAACTATTACCAACCAAATTCCACGCTCCAAAAGCCAAATGGCGCTCCCACCCATCTGAACCCTACAGTGTGCCCAAACAACAGTTTCCTTCCACATATATGGCATCATCATACCCGGGAGAACACTTTTAATAATTTTTGGGGTGTGTGTCTCCAGTGGCATAAGCTGGGCATGACATATTTGCCACTGAAATGGCATATCTAGGGAAAAATATAAATTTTTACTTTGCACCATCCGAAAGCACAATAATTTATGGAAAAGACCTGTGGGGTGAAAATGCTCACTACACCCCTTAATAAATGCCTTGAGGGGTGCAGTTTCCAAATGGGGTCACTTCTCAGGGGTTTCTTTTTATTATTTCACATCTGAGACTTTGCAATTGTGATCCAATACTTTATAAATCACCAAATTAGGCCTCAATTTCGCATGGTACGCTTTCACTCCTGAGCCTGGTCGAATGTCCAGGCAAAAGATTAGGGCCACATGAAGGGTGTTTTAAAACCAGGAAACCCAGCATAATAATTAGAGAGCTGTCTTGTTATGGTGGCACAAGCTGGGCACCACATATTGGCATATCTATGGAAAAAAAATCTCATTTTCACTCTGCAACATCAAGTGCACACTAATTTCTACAAAACACCTGCAGGGTTAACATGCTTATTACACCCCTAGGTAAATGCATTGAGGGATGTAGTTTCCAATATGTGGTCACTTTTGGGCGGTTTCCACAGTTTTGGTCCCAAAGGCGCCCAGAAACCAATCCAACAAAATCTTCACTCCAAATGGTGCTCCTTCCTTTCTGAGCCTTGCCGTGTGCCCAAACAGCAGTTTATGACCACATATTGCCGGGTATTGCCGTACTCGGGAGAAATTGCTTTACAAATGTTGGGATCTTTTTTTCCTTTATTTGTTGAGAAAACAAAAAAATTTGCGGTAAAGCTACATCTTTTTGAAGAAAAAGGATTGTTTTTATTTTCACTGCCCAATTATAATAAATTCTATGAAACATCTATGGTGTAAAAAAGCTCACAATACTCCTAGATGGATTCCTCAAGGGGTGTAGTTTCCTAAATGGAGTCATTTGTTGGGCGTTTTCATTGTTTTGTCCCCTCAGGGGCTTTGTAAATGTGACATTGCCTCCTCAAATCATTCCTGCTAAATGTGATCTCCAAAAGCCAAATGGTGCTCCATCCCTGCCATGTGTCCAAACAGCCATTTATTACCACATGTGGGGTACCGTTTTACTCGGGAGAAATTGGTTTACAAATTTTGTGGAGCTTTTTCTCCTTTAGTCCTTGTGGAAATGAGAAAAAATTAGCTAAACCCACATTTTCTTTGAAAAAATGTAGATTTAATTTTCACGACCTGCTTCCAATCATTTCTGTAAAAAACCTGTGCGGTCAAAATGCTCAATATACCCCTAGATAATTTCCTTGAGGTGTGTAGTTTCCCAAATGGGATCACTTTTGGGGGATTTCCCCTGTTTTGGCACCGCAAGAGCCCTTCAAACCTCACCTAGTGCCTAAAATTTATTCAAATAAAAATAAGGCCCCAAAATCCACTAGGTGCTCCTTTGCTTCTGAGGCCGGTGCTTTAGTCCAGTAGCACGCTAAGGCCACATGTGGGATATTTCCTAAAACTGCAGAATCTGGGCAATAAACATTGAGTTGCATTTCTATGGTAAAAGTTTCTGTGTTATAAAGGTATCATACCTATTATACTTTTGTCTTTTTTGACACAAAAGTATTTAACATTTCATATTGTCTCTGGCTAACACGGTACTACACTATTTTTTTACTGTACTCTGTGTTATAAAGAAAATTGGATTAAAAATTAATTTCTGTAAAAAATATGAAATTTGTAAATTTCACCCCTACTTTGCTTTAATTCCTGTGAAAAGTTTAAAGGGTTAAGAAATTTTCTAAATGCTGTTATGAATACTTTGAGGGGTGAAGTTTTTAAAATGGGGTGACTTTTTTTGGGTTTCTAATATATAAGGCCCTCAAAGCCACTTCACAAGTGAACTGGCCCCTGTAAAAATAGCTTTTTGACATTTTCTTGAAAATGTGAGAAATTGCTGCTAAAGTTCTAAGCCTTGTAACATCCTAGAAAAATAAAAGGATGTTAAAAAAATGATTCCAATCTAAAGTAGACATATGGGGGATGTTAGTTAGCAACAATTTTGTTTGTGATAACTGCCTGTCTTACAAGCAGATACATTTAAGTTGAGAAAAATGCAAATGTTTGCAGTTTTTCACAATTAAATACTGAACATATCGAGCAAATTTTGCCAGTAACATCAAGTCCAATGTGTCACGAGAAAACAATCTCAGAATCGCTTGGATAGCTAAAAGCATTCCGACGTTATTACCACATAAAGTGACACATGTCAGATTTGAAAAATGAGGCTCTGTCAGGAAGGTCAAAAGTGGCTATAGAGGGAAGAGGTTAAGATATTGTATTACGGTCTGTAGCCTTTGGGGGGAATATATTAACCTTTCTACAACAGTTTACTAGCGTAGAAAATTCACAAAATGCACAAATGTTGACATTTTTGGGGGCAAAAAAATGGGCGGGGCTTTGCAGAAATGGCCAACAATTTTACTATAATTTACACCAATAACTGATGTAAATTATAGCAGAAATCTATATGTATAGTGCGGCCCAGATTTATCTCTGGGGGGCGTAACAAGGCAAAGGTCCGTGCCAGACCCATACCTCCCCCCAATCAGACTGTATGCCCCCCCCCCAATCAGACAATAAAATACATTTAAAAAATGTACTTACCTCACCACTCCGATTCTCCCTCCCGGATTCCCTCAGGCTCTTACAGCAGGCCGCAGCATGTAGAAAGTACTGATGACAGGCCGCGTTGCAGCTAAAAGATGCGACACATTTATTAAGAGTCGTTCGCCTGTTAATAAATGTGTTGCATCTTACTCCAGCAAACTGTTTAATAGGACTGGTGTATGAAACGCCAGTATTAAAGAGGTTTTCCACGTTATGACAATTAATGACCTATCCACTGGATAGGTCATCAGTATATGATCAGTGTGTGCCCGACACCCGGACCTCGCACCGATCCGCCACTCCAGCTGCCTCCGGGCACCGAACAACACTGCCGGAAGCAGATGGCTCAGGTCAAAGAATAGAGGCCGAGGTGCAGTTCTGCCGAACGGCCGCTATGCAGTAGTCGGAGCCATCTGCTTCCGGCAATATTGTCCAGTGCCCGGAGGGCAGCTGGACTGGCGTATCGGTGCAATCAAGGCAGTGGAATTCCATTTGAGGAAATACACCAGGTATTCCAAATGTCTACAAGAATTTATTTTAATGTCAGTGGAGTATCTGCGCTCACATAATTTTTTCTGCCTTGATAGTTTTATTTTATTGCAGACAGAAGACGCCCTGATGGGGTCAAAATTCTCCCTCTCCATGGACAATTTGTTTATGACATGGTGGGAGAACAAAATTTTTTCAGCCAATAATCCCTTTTACAAGTGGATTGTGTGGGATGGACGCTACATCGACGATCTTTTTTTTTGTTTAGGGGTCGTGATGTGGCGTCTGTACCACCATTTATGGAATACAATAAAACCAATACATTTAATTTAGAATGTTACAGGCTCGGGATCCATGGATTCTGTTACCTTCTTCGAGATTACGTTACAGGGAAATTGTAATACAGAAAAGGAAACATTTTGTGAACCCTCTTCGGGCACTACAGTCACCCAGCTCACACCATCTAGGCAATACCTACAGGGGAATTTATAAGATCTAGGATAGCCTGCTCAAATGACAAGACATTTCACAACCAATGTATAAATATTGACCGTGGATTACATTTTACAGGATATTAACAATTGATGTTAACCCCTTAATGACCAGGCCATTTTGCGCGTTAATGACCAAGGATTATTTTTTGTTTTCTCACGGTCGCATTCCAAGAGTCGTAATTTTTTCTTTATTCCGTCGACATAGCCGTATATGGGCTTGTTTTTTGTGGGACAAGTTGTATTTTGTAATTGTACCATTTTTAGATGCTTATAATATATTGATTAACTTTTATTAACTTTATTTTAGGAGAGAATTGAAAATAAACAGCTATTCCAGCATTGATTTTCACGTTATAAATGTACGCCGTTTACTATGCAGTGTACATAACATGTTAACTTTATTCTATGGGTTTGCACGATTACGGGGATACCAAATATGTAAAGCTTTTATATGTTTTCCTACGTTTGCACAATAAAAAGCCTTTTAGAAAAAAATTACTTGTTTTTGCATCGCCGCATTCCAAGATACGTAATTATTATTTTTTCCTTCAATGTGGCCGTATGTAGGCTTGATTTTTGCGGGCCAATGTGTAGTTTTCATTAGTACTATTTTGGAGTACATAGGACTTATAGATTAACTTTTATTTAATTTTTTTATGGGGGGAATGGGAGAAAAGAGAGAAATTTGCCGTTGTTTTTTGCGGTTTTTTTGGACGCCGTTCATCCGGTGGTTTAATTAATGTGTTAATTTTATTGTTCAAGTCGTTACGATCGCGGGGATCACATATATGTGCATGTGTTGTTTGTTTTGACACTTTTACTAAATAAAACCACTTTTTGGTTTTATTTGATTTTGACTGTAATTTTTTTTTTTCACAAACTTTATTTCACTGATTCACTTTTTTTTTTTTAGTCCCACCAGGGGACTTCACTATGCGATCTGTTGATCGCATATATAATGCTTTAATATACTTAGTATACCAAAGCATTTTTGCCTTTCAGTGTAAAACTGACAGGCAATCTATTAGGTCATGCCTCTGGCATGGCCTAACAGGCATTTGCTGAAGGCAGACCTGGGGGTCTTTGTTAGGCCCCCGGCTGCCATGGAAAGCCCGATGGCGACCTGCGATTTCTTTGCGGGGGCGCCGATGGGGTGACAGAGGGAGCTCCCTCCCTCTGTCAAACACATTACATGTCGCTGTCACTATTGACAGCGACATTTAATGGGTTAAACTGCCTGAATTGGAGCGCGCTTCAATCCCGGCAGTTGCAGCAGAAGCCAGGCTGTGTATAATGGTCGTGCTCCTGCCGCTGATCGCGTGGGTACAGTGTCAGTACCCGTGCGATCACAGGACGGATATATCCGTCCTCCTGCGCGAACTACCAGCTGCAGAGGACGGATATATCTGTCCTTCGGCGTTAAGAGGTTAAGAAGGGCATCAAAACAAAGGACACAAGAATCCATCTTGTTTAATAATAAATACTGAAGCACAAGAGATCAATTACCAGTTTCTTCAGCGGCATAGAGCCAAAAGTTTGGAGAAATTGTGGGTAAAGGCTGCCCTTGGGTCACCTAGAGGATGAGATCTCTTAGTTACATCATACCTCCCAACAAAAAGGGGCAATATTTTTATTTTAAGCCACGCCTCTAATCCCACCAAATCCCCGCCCATACACACCCGATTCAGCTCACACAGTATCATGCTCCCATAGTGCCTCCCACACAGTATAATACCAAATAGCTGCACCTACACAGTATAATGCCCTCTACCTGCCACCATACAGTATAATGCCCATACAGATGCTCCCATGCAGTATAATGCCCAAACAAATTTCTCCATACAGCAGAGGCGTAGCTAGGTTCTCCAGCACCCGGGGCAAAGATTCAGTTTGGCGCCCCCCCCCAACCTCTTTCCCGACATCTCCTTCCCCCTCACCGTGTTTGTTTTCTCTACCAATCGAAGTGTCATTTATTTTTATGTAACACGAGCATAAAAACATTTGTACATTTTACAAGCAATATGGTTCTATACACAACACCAGAACCAAGCTCATTACATATATACAGCCCCAGAAGCAAGCTCACTACATATATACTACACCAGCACAAATACAGCTCAATTTAGTGCAACCCCTGCCGTATAGGTTTGTACGGTGTAAAACTACAGCTCCCAGCATGGCCCGAACAATGATAAGGATATGCTGGGAGATGCTGTTTCACAAAAAAATAAATCCTATCATAATCATACCACCCATCATCTCGCTGCAGATCATACAGTGACTACAGTGCTGATTAGAGGCAGAATAAACATTTACATTAAGTGACTCACCGGTGACGTCTCAGATTCTAGTTCTTTCTATCCATCCGGTCCAGACCTCTATGATGGCTTCTCCCGGTCACAGACCATTTCTGCAGTTTGCCGCTCACATGTCTTCAGCTTCTCACTTTTCCAACATTTCTGCACCTATAAATAAATATAAAGTTATAATTTTACCACACACTACGCCCCTAAATATAATAGCGCCATACACTGCACCTCTAATTATAATAGCACCATACACCGTGTCCTACACACACACACTGTGCCCCCTGTAGATAGTGCCTGCCATAGAGTCCCCTGTAGATAGTGCCTGCCATATAGCCCACCCCTGTATATAGTGCTCCACTAGATAGTCCACCCCTGTATATAGTGCTCCACAGATAGCCCACCCCTGTATATACTATATACAAGGGTGGGCTATCTGTGGAGCACTATATACAGGGGTGGACTATATGTACAAGGGGGCTATATACAGGGGTGGGCTTTCTGTGGAGCACTATAGGGGGAGCTATTTGTGGGATACTATATACAGGGGTGGGCTATATCTACAGGGGGACTATATCTACAGGGGGACTATATCTACAGGGGTGGGCTATATCTACAGGGGTGGGCTATATCTACAGGGCTGGGCTATATCTACAGGGCTGGGCTATATCTACAGGGGTGGGTTATATCTACAGGGCTGGGCTATATCTACAGGGGTGGGCTATATCTACAGGGGTGGGCTATATCTACAGGGGTGGGCTATAGCTACAGGGGTGGGCTATAGCTACAGGGGTGGGCTATATCTACAGGGGTGGGCTATATCTACAGGGGTGGGCTATATCTACAGGGGGCTATATACTATATAGGCCCCTCTGCAGCTATAGCCCACCCCTGTATATGGTGTTCCATAGATAGCCCACTCCAGTATATAGCCCCCCTGTAGATATAGTCCCCCTGTATATAGCCCACCCCCTGTAGATATAGTCCAACTGTATATAGCCCACCCCCTGTAGATATGGTCCCCCTGTAGATAGCCCACCCCAGTATATAGCCCCCTGTAGATATAGTCCCCCTGTATATAGCCCACCCCCTGTAGATATAGTCCCCCTGTATATAGCCCACCCCCTGTAGATATAGCCCCCCTGTAGATATAGTCCCCCTGTATGTAGCCCACCGCCTGTAGATATAGTCCACCTGTATATAGCCCACCCCCTGTAGATATGGTCCCCCTGTAGATAGCCCACCCCAGTATATAGCCCCCTGTAGATATAGTCCCCCTGTATATAGCCCACCCCCTGTAGATATAGTCCCCCTGTATATAGCCCACCCGCTGTAGATATAGCCCCCCTGTAGATATAGTCCCCCTGTATATAGCCCACCCCCTGTAGATATAGTCCACCTGTATATAGCCCACCCCCTGTAGATATGGTCCCCCTGTAGATAGCCCACCCCAGTATATAGCCCCCTGTAGATATAGTCCCCCTGTATATAGCCCACCCCCTGTAGATATAGTCCCCCTGTATATAGCCCACCCCCTGTAGATATAGCCCCCCTGTAGATATAGTCCCCCTGTATATAGCCCACCCCCTGTAGATATAGTCCACCTGTATATAGCCCACCCCCTGTAGATATAGTCCCCCTGTATATAGCCCACCCCCTGTAGATATAGCCCCCCTGTAGATATAGTCCCCCTGTATATAGCCCACCCCCTGTAGATATAGTCCACCTGTATATAGCCCACCCCCTGTAGATATGGTCCCCCTGTAGATAGCCCACCCCAGTATATAGCCCCCTGTAGATATAGTCCCCCTGTATATAGCCCACCCCCTGTAGATATAGTCCCCCTGTAGATATATTCCCCCTGTATATAGCCCACCCCCTGTAGATATAGCCCCCCTGTAGATATAGTCCACCTGTATATAGCCCACCCCCTGTAGATATAGCCCCCCTGTAGATATATTCCCCCTGTATATAGCCCACCCCCTGTAGATATAGTCCACATGTATATAGCCCACCCCCTGTAGATATAGTCCCCTTGTATACAGCCCACCCCCTATAGATATAGTCCCCCTGTAGATATAGCCCCCCCTTTAGATATAGTCCGTCCCCCCGCAGATACAGACACACACTTCTATTACAATAAAAAAAAAAATATTCAAACTCACCTTATTCCCGCTCCCACGCCGTCCGGCAGCCATGGAGACCTGCTCTCTTCTGCGCAGGTCTCCAGGGGGTTGAACACAGCGTCTATGAAAGGTGCTGATTGGCTGGGCAGGATGACTTTCCCTGCCAGTCAGTCAGCGCCTTTCATCGACGAAAGCGTCACTGGTACAAAAGGTACCAGTCGCTTCATTCGTGGAGAGGCGCTGAATGGCCGGGCACGGAACGTGCCCGGTCATTCATTGCTTCTAATTGTACCTGTGTCCTTGCGACACAGGTACAATTATAGTGCAGGAGGAGGTGGCACTGGTGCCCCCCTCTGAGCTGCGCCCGGGGCACGTGCCCCACCTGCCCCCCCCCCTAGCTACGCCCCTGCATACAGCATAACGCCACATAGCTTCCCCCATACAGCATAAAGCCCCCCTACAGCATAATGCCTCAATAGCCTCCCCATACAGTATAATGACCCCATAGCTGCTTCATACAGTATAATGCCCCCCTAGCTGCCCTTATACAGTATAATACCCCCATAGCTGCCCCTAGGGCCAGTGCCCATATATAAAGTGCCAGTGACCTCTCAATAGTGCCACAGTGCCCATGTAGATAGTGCCCCTATATAGTGCCACAGTTTCCATGTTGATAGTGCCACCACCCTGTAGAAAGGTAGACAGCGCCATTGCGACTACCTCTAGAAGCGGAATCCCCAGCCAGAGCATAGGCCGGGGATTCAGCTCCTAGAGGGAAGCCCTGATGTTACTGTCCATATATGGACAATAACGTCAGTGGATACTCCTTGAGCGAACCCCCGTTGCCGACTCTGGCCAGGGATTCCGCTCCAGGAGTAGCCACTAATGTCAATCGGCAACTGATCATTGGCAACGGGGATTCTGCTCAAGGAGTAGCCACTAATTCTGAAGCAGGAAACTATCAGCTCCCTGCTTTAGAATTAGTTCAGAGCGGAGGGAGCTCCTACGCTCGCCGATGACTCCCCAGCATCGTTGCCAACCTCCACTTCAGAAATTTCTGGACTACTGAGCTAAACATCATGAACAGACCAAAAGTTTTACGGACACATTACAAAATCAAGAGTAAGGCCCCATGCTCACGACCGTAGATTTCGTCCGTAATTACGGACCCATTCCTTTCTATGGCCATAGAAACCTTCCGTAAAAAATAGGACATGTCCTATTTTTTTTACTTTATGGGCCACGGTCCTATACTTTATAATGGGAACATGGTCCGCAAATGCGGATGACTGTCCGCAGCCGTGCGTGGGCGTAATCACGGGAACGGTCGTGTGCATGGGGCCTCAGTGATAATAAAGAGCATAACTAACACCTTTTATAAGTGATCACACCAGTGGGATAATAGGAAGAAGAGTACGGTCACAACTGAAGTTGAATTCAAAAACGATTAAAGTAAGGGCCTGTTCACATCAGTATTGGCTTTCCATTCCGGGGTCCGTCGGAGGTTTCAGTTGGGTGAACCCCGCAACGGAAAGTCAAACTGAAATTACAGCTTACGTTTCAGTTGACTGCGCTATTGATTCCGTTGGAAAAACAGAAACCTGCCATAATTGTGACGAACGGAAACCATTACCAATGTTTCCATCACCATCGATATCAATGGGGACGGAAACGGAAACTGTGGTTTACGTTTGACTTTCCATTGCGGGGGTTCACCCAACGGAAACCTCAGTCGGAACCCCGGAACGGAAAGCCAACGCTGATGTGAACAGGCCCTAAGGCTTCTTTCACACTAGCGTTTCTATACGTTTACCTCTCTTCCGTCAGAGGAAGAGAGGATCGATATGTTAAACGGAAAGCAACGGTTCCATTAGAATTACCATTGCTTTTGATGGTAATTCTTTTGTATCAGTTGCTTTCCGTTTGTCTCCGTTCTCTAAGTTTCCGTTTTTTTTAAAGGAAACAAAAGTGCAGTCTGACGAACTTTTATTTCCGTTCAAAAGAACGGAAACTTAGCGAACGGAGACAAACGGAAAGCAACTGATACAAAAGAATTAACATTGAAAGCAATGGTAATTCTAATGGAACCGTTGCTTTCCGTTTAACATATCGATCCTCTCTTCCTCTGACGGAAGAGAGGTAAACGTATAGAAATGCTAGTGTGAAAGAAGCCTTAGGGCCTGTTCACATCAGTGTTGGCTTTCCGTTCCGGGGTTCCTTCGGAGGTTTCCGTCGGGTGAACTCCGCAATGGAAAGTCAAACGGAAACCACAATTTCCGTTTCCGTCACCATTGATATCAATGGTGATGGAAACATTGCCAATGGTTTCCGTGTAACGTATCGATCCTCTCTTCCTCTGACGGAAGAGAGGTAAACGTATATTAATGCTAGCGTGAACTTAGCCTAATGCAACTACGATATTAATAATATAAAAAAAAAAATCCCTACTGAGCTTTGAACCAGCAACCTTCCTAATGTAAGGCAGCCAAGTTGACCACTACACTATAAAAGCCATCATATTTAATACCTGCAAAACAGTTGTAGTTGAAGGTTCATTCAATATTGACAGGCACTTTGTCAGTCCATCCTGCCGGCACTATCTGTCTGCTGCGTGTGGGTGGTGACTGGTCAGAAACTCACAGTCAGACTGGCTGCCGCTGCTGCCGCATGCACTGGGAGTGACTGTGAGACTCACCAGTCACAGCCCCGCTTGTAGCTTTCCCACGATAATTAAGCACATGAAAGCTACAAGCGCGGCTGTGGCTGGTGAGTCGGATACTCAATCCACCCGCAAAGTAGCACTGTGCCCGGGGAGCCCTCGGCGAGCGGAGGAGCTCCCTCTGCTCCTCCGCTATGAACCAATTCTAAAGCAGGGAGCTGTTGGTTCCCTGCTTTAGAATTATTTTGACAGCGGGACATACCCCCGGCCGCCCGGGACAGCGGGACACCGCCCGGAATTCGGGACTGTCCCGCTGAATCCGGGACGGTTGGGAGGTATGGTTATATGATGTCACCAAGTCTTTTCTACAGTGTCACTAACAACATAACTTGACTTTCCCCCAAAAAGTTTTTTATTTTTTAAAAAGTACTTACGATATCGATGCGTTTATAAAAATTGTACTAAGCATCATGTCATTTATGCCATTAAATGCAAACAATGTGATCGCGTGTATGTACGGATGTAGCCATCTTTATCGTGACTCGGATAACTTGCTGCAGCGTGATATCACGCAACAAAAGTCATTAAAAAGTCATTGAAAAAACACTGCCACTGTGTATTTAATGCGTTGAAAGTCAAGATAAAGCTGGCTACATCTGAAGGGTGCACGATTAGAAAGTTCAAAACGCGCATTGTAGAACACATTTCAGATACAAAAAACCACTAATGCCTGCCGGTGCAGAAAAACACTTCTTAGAATCACATAATGGTAATTTTTAAAGCTTATGGGGAAATGTATTAACCTTTCTACGCCAGTTTTCTAAAAGGGGGCTTCCCAAAAGGGGGCGGGGTGACAGCACCCCAACAAATTTATAATAATTTACACCTGGCGTAAACTATAGTGGAAATCTACGCCTGCTAATAATTGACAAAAATGTCACTATGTGGAGCGTAGCAAGGTAGAGGCCCATGCCAGGCTCCTCTCCGTCCCCTCTATCGGGCAATTAAATAAAAAATGAATGCTCACCTCACCACTCCTCTTCTGGTCCCCTCATGTTCTCTCCGCAGCCTGCGGCTCATACAATGCACTGATGACGTTGAGTGCTGTGTCACATATAAAGGACCTGACGCTGCTCGGTGTCAGTGCATTGTATGGGCAGCAGGGAGCCTTAGGGGATCAAGGGGAAAGAAGAGAAGCGGAGAAAAGATTATACTTATTTTTTATTTTACATTATGTCCGATGGGTAGGGGGAATGGATGGAGCATGGCCGCGGTCGCTGCATAACGATTGTGGCGCATGAACGGCCGAAAGATGTGACACATTTAATAACTGTATTTCATCTTACTCCAACTTTCTTTATATTAAGACTGGCATATGAAATGCCATCTTAATAAATTCCCCCCAATGTTTTTATGGCCTTGAAGAAGTGAAGAAACCAAAGACGGGTGGAGATTGGAGAAGACACTTCCTGAATAGGGAGGCGTTCTGCGATCTGCAGCTTCATACAAGATTCCCGAACGGTCTTAATTGGAGGAATGATCTGTTATATGTTTACTTAAGTGGAATAACACGTAATACACAATGTATATATCAACGACATAGCATAACAGTCATTTTCCTCTCATAATATGCAGTTTGACGACTTTAAGATGGCGATTTGTTTTTAAAATATTGCATATTTAAATATGGTGCTAAACTCCTGTTAAATAAAGATTCAGCTTCTCCCCTACTTGAGTAGCTGCGCAGCACCTGCACGAACTTGAGAATTTGCCTCTCTGGTCATGTGATCACAGGTCCTGCACACATAACACAACAGCACTACACAAACTATTTATGTAGTTTGGTCACTAGATGGCAGCAAAGCACTAAAATGATATACACATACATGTTTACATAGGCGGCATACATGTTTACATAGACGGCATACATGTTTACATAGGCGGCATACATGTTTACATAGGCGGCATACATGTTTACACAGGCGGCATACACGTTTACATAGGCGGCATACATGTTTACATAGGCGTCATACATGTTTACATAGGCGGCATACATGTTTACACAGGCGGCATACACGTTTACATAGGCGGCATACATGTTTACATAGGCGTCATACATGTTTACATAGGCGGCATACATGTTTACATAGGTGGCATACATGTTTACATAGACGGCATACATGTTTACATAGGCGCCATACATGTTTACATAGGCGGCATCCATGTTTTACATAGGTGGCATACATGTTTACATAGGTGGCATACATGTTTACATAGACGGCATACACGTTTACATAGGCAGCATACATGTTTACATAGGCGGCATACATGTTTACATAGGCGGCATACATGTTTACATAGGCGCCACACACGTTTACATAGGCGGCATACATGTTTACATAGGCGGCATACATGTTTACATAGGCGGCATACATGTTTACATAGGCGGCATACATGTTTACATAGACAGCATACATGTTTACATAGGCGGTATACATGTTTACATAGGCGGCATACATGTTTACATAGGCGGCATACACATTTACATAGGCGGCATACATGTTTACATAGGCGGCATACATGTTTACATAGGCGGCATACATGTTTACATAGGCGGTATACATGTTTACATAGGTGCATACATGTTTACATAGGCGGCATACATGTTTACATAGACGGCATACATGTTTACATAGGCGGCATACACGTTTACATAGGTGACATACATGTTTACATAGGCGGCATACATGTTTACATAGGCGGCATACATGTTTACATAGGCGGCATACATGTTTACATAGACAGCATACATGTTTACATAGGCGGTATACATGTTTACATAGGCGGCATACATGTTTACATAGGCGGCATACACATTTACATAGGCGGCATACATGTTTACATAGGCGGCATACATGTTTACATAGACGGCATACATGTTTACATAGGCGGCGTACATGTTTACATAGGCGGCATACATGTTTTACATAGGCGGCATACATGTTTAAATAGGCGGCATACATGTTTACATAGACAGCATACACTTTACATAGGCAGCATATGTTTACATAGGCGGCATACATGTTTACATAGGCGGCATACATGTTTACATAGGCGGCATACATGTTTACATAGGCTGCATACACGTTTACATAGGCAGCATACATGTTTACATAGGCGGCATACATGTTTACATAGGCGGCATACATGTTTACATAGGCGGTATACATGTTTACATAGGCGACATACATGTTTACATAGGCGGCATACATGTTTACATAGGCGGCATACATGTTTACATAGGCGGCATGCATGTTTACATTGCCGGCATACACGTTTACATAGGCGGTGCACTTGGTGCTAAACTTCTAAATAAAAACACATCAAAAGAAACATAAACACATCAACTATCAATTTGTAATCCATGCCCACCTGCGGCTGCTGCTACGCATATCCTCAGCATGACATGCCTAAGTAGAGTCGTGTGTTATTGAACATTCTACTTATCCTTTCTTTTATCACCCCTACCTCTAAGAAAAAGACACGTGACAACCGAGGTTGGATGTGAAATGGCCACAGCAGCCGTTTATTAATTTACATTGTTTATAAAATGCAATTTTGATCCGAAACATTCGGATAACTAATTAGGAATCCAACCAGAGAATTCCTCCTATAATTCACATGACCCAACATGGGTCAGAATCATAAATAACAATTAACATTAACATTAATCCGAGCAGGGGAAGTCCTTGAAGCCATTTTTAGATATGTTTTACCTCGAGTTTGCCATCTGCAACCACCACCAACAATTTACCTCCAGCCGTGAACCAGCTCGGAGGCACCGCTCACCTCTGCAGATGGCTCCAACCACCAGAAGACCACTTCAAAGGGATAACACCCTATGAAGTCTTCAAACCATGTACCTTTTTTGGGGGACGCATACCCCCGATGCGACCCCCCCACCATTTCGTACTGACCAACCTCAAGGACTCCCCCCGCCAGCCGCTATGACACCTGGACCTGCTCAAAATGGAAAAGAAAACAACACGTTACATAAGCATACGATAAAACAAAACAATCATAGACAAACACACACATAGAACAACACAAGGGACACCACCCAAATAAAGGGCGGGAGGGTGGGAGCTTGTAACTTTGCTTGTTCTTCCTCCCGCTGCTTCCGGCTCAATGCCGAAAACAGCGGGAAGACTGGTAACGTCCCCTGACTCCTCCCTACCCCTCTTCCACCTCCCCCTTCTACTTCCTCCTTCTCACAACTTATTTAACCCTTTCCCTACTATGTCTTGTCATGGAGGCTTCCCTCTGAAGCCCTTCGTGCTGCGTCCAGCCTCTTCTTTATCGTCGGACAGTCTGAAGGTGACAGTGGAGAGGATTATTTTCAGACACTTCTACACTGGTTTGGACTGGTTCACTGGTTTCCCAGTTTGATCGGCTGCTTGTCTCATTTGAATTAAGAACCTCCTGAGCTCAGGACAAGGGGCAAATAACAGAAAAAGTCTCTCTCCACCTGCAGCAAAATGGTTTTCCAGTTCCCAGTGTTACCCGTTCCTGCTGCCTGTACCCTGTATCCCGTGCTATCGTTACCTGCTGTGAAAGTCAAGTCGTGTCTTCCTGCTGCATCCGCGGCGTCACCTGCTGTGAAAGTCAAGTCGTGTCCCTGCCACTGTCTACATTGCCTCAGGTACCCATTCAGAACTATAGACATGGTTTTGTACCTTGTTGGCCAGCTTCTACCCCGCTACGCGGTACGGCCCTGTGGGTCCACGCCCCGCGCCGTGACAACGTAGAAGAATATTTATCACCGCTTAACTGCAGTAACTCTGCTCAATCTTTATTAACACCATAAAGCAGTACAAAATGTTAAAAAAAAAATGCAGCTCACCAAAAGTCAATTAGGAAACAATGTAAGCGTCGTCTTTACCAAATCTGTACTTTTATCAATGAGAAAGGTTAAAACAACAAGCAATAGACAGACGACAATTACAGAGAGAGAAGAAAACAATGTAATGGTCGGGCACTACAGCGAGGTAGCAGAGTGGAGGGGGTTAGCGGTCAACTACTCAGAAAATGCCTGAGATTACTTCAACAATCGGCAGAGTTGCTGGATTCTGAATATCAGTGAATGTGGCCAAACATTTAGATTTGTACCGGGGAATTGTAGACTTCCAATGTCTAGGCACAACCTAGTCTGAATAAATGGAGGAGAACCTTCTTCTGGAAAGAAATAGATCTGGAGAGAATGGAGCGGAGAGGGCATGTTCAAAGAGAGCATTTATTGCCAACCAAAATGGCGCGATGTGCCTACAATCCCATCAGATGTCAGTAAGCGTACCTACCATTCCCCCACAGCTCCAACATGTCTCCAAACACTCCATGGGTAAAGCCCACGGAGGACCACCAGGACTCCTGAACCAACATGGATGTAAAAGTTTTTCTCGTTTTGCACAATAAAAACACTTTTTAATTTTTTTACAAAATAATTTGTTTTTGTGACGCTGCATTCGAAGATGAACTGCATAGTTTTTCAACTAATCTGGTCCCCATGGCAGAAATCTGTCTTTCCATCTGGCACCTCCAGCAGACTCCTTTCAGTCTAGTTTGATTTCTTTTACCTCAGAGTTCCTCTTTTTACCTTTTTTAAATTTATTTTCTCCCCCCTTTTTTTGAACTATTTCTAACAGGGGCTGTGCAGGATTAGAAAAATATGGCTGCTTTCTTCCAAGAACAGCACCACACCTATCCACAGGTTGTATCTGGTATTGCAGGTTTGCTCCATTGAAGTGAATGGTAATGAGCTGTAATACCACACACAACCTATGGACAGGTGTGGTGCTGGTGTTTGGAGAAAGCAGACAAGTTATCTTATCCTGGACAACCCTTTGTCATGGATAGTTCTTGTGCGGAGATGCTCCCTGCATTATCCCTTTTCCTTTATGGCCGCTGATATGTTCTATTCAGCTTTATGGCCTCTGTGGTAAGTACACTGCCAGTCAGTAAAGGGTTAACACTTCAGACCACTGTGGGTGACGTCACAATGTATGAGTTGTGCAGTGGTAATAAACTCCTGTAGTAATGATGATGAATGCGCTGATGTCATAAATACAAATGTTTATGACATAAAGAAGATTCCATATTAGAAGGTTTTACTGCCACATTCAGCGCCATATTGGATGGGACTGAGGACCTTGAGCTTGACTTCCCCACCAATGCCGACCTGATGTAATTTGGAGGTTCTAGCAGGGAAACCCTTCACCCCAGACCACTTCTTCGTCACAGTGATGCCATCCTCTTCATACGGGTTGTCTGTAATAGAGGGGGGTTTCCAGCAGGAGATCCCTCTCTATTAGCCAGAGCGGAGACAGGTGCTACAAGGAGGCATCTGGAGGACCCGTCTCATCCGTGGATCGCTTATTCATTTTAATGGGTGCCCAGGAAGAGAGACATCCGCCTAGCCAACCAGATCAGCCGATTTATGTGTTTTATGTTGTTCGTTCATTGTAATGTCTTTCCTTGAAAATCTGAGAAAACGTACAAATTCTGTTACAAATGATATTTTGGCACCTTCTAAGCCCAGAGGAAGGGCAATCCTCCAGCCATGGTTTCCCTAGAGGTTTCCCCCACAGGGGGTTTTTCCTTTCCTGCGTGCTGGAGGGTGACTCTTCGTGAGTCGGAGGTTTGCCATTTTGGGTTTGGTCATATAATATAATAAAAGTTTTGACCATTTAACACCCAATTATAATGTTTTGTGTCTTTATTTTGCATGACTTGGGGTAAGTCGAGTGATGTATGTGTATGCAAATTACACTTACCTATATATCTGTTGCCCATTCATAACCCACACCTTTCTCTCAAGAAGACTCGACTCCGAGGGTTTGGATAAAGTGGCCACAGCAGCCATTTTATTAACCCCTTCCCAACATTTGCCGTACATGTACGTCATGGAAAGCATTGACTTTCCGCATCTTGCCGTACATGTACGCCGAATGTTTGGGACCGGCTCAGAAGCTGAGCCGGTGCCATCATCACCGGATCTCAGCTGTATCTTACAGCTGACATCCGGCTGTAATGGCGGGGACCGAAATTAGCTTCGATCCCCGCCATTAACCCCTTAAGTGCAGCGCTCAAACGCGATCGCTGCACTTAAGGTGTTTGCAGCTCATCGGAACCCCAGTAATGAAATTGCCGGGGTTCCGGTGGCTGCAATGGCAACCGGAGGCCTAATACTGGCCTCCCGGTCTGCCTAGCACCGAAGCCGGTCAAGATCCGCCCGGCGGCGGAGCGTGATCGGCTTCCGTAGCTGCCGGCAAGATGGCGCCGGTTCAGGAGCTGATCCGGCGTCATCAGCGGTGGAAGTCAGCTGTACTGTACAGCTGACATCCACCTGTAACGGCAGGAACCGGAGCTAGCTCCGATCCCTGCCATTAACCCCTTCGATGCAGCAATCGAAAGCGATTGCTGCATCGTAGCGGTTACTAGCAGATCGCCAGCCCTGACAGGCAATCAGGATTGGCGACTGCTGTTATGGCAACAGGAGACACAATGGTCTCCTGCTCTGCCATTACGGAAGCCGATTTAGGCCCCGCCGGGAGGCGAAGCCTAATCGGCTTGCTGTCAGTGAATGACTGACAGATCTAATACATTGCACTACATAGGTAGTGCAATGTATTAGAAAAAAAAATATCTGACCGTTGGACCTTCAAGTCCCCTAGTGGGACTTGAGAAAAAGTGTAAAAAAAGTATAAAAAAGTGTAAAAAAAAAAGTGCAAAAAATAAAAATTTGAAAACAATAAAAGTTTCAAGTAATCAAATAAAACACAATCACCCTTTTACATTTATCAAGTCCTTTATTATTGAAAAATAATAATAAACCATATGTATTTGGTATCGCCGCGACCGTAACGACCGGAGGTATCAAAATATTATATTATTTATTGCACGCGGTAAACAGCGTAAAAAAAACCCGTAAAAAACTTTACCAGAGTTTCTGTTTTTTGGTCACTTTGCCCTACAAATGTTAGAATAAAAAGTGATCAAAAAGTCGCACGTATCCAAAAATGGTACCTATAAAAACTATAGCTCGTCCCGCAAAAAACAAGCCCTCATACACCTCCGTCGACAAAAAAATTAAAAAGTTATGGTTCTCACAACTTGGCGACAGAAAAAATACATTCTTTTTACAAAAGTAATTTTATTGTGCAAAAAGTTGTAAAACATAAAAAAGTTCTGTAAATTAGGTATCGCCGGAATCGTACTGACCCACAGAATAAAGTTAACAGGTAATTTAGAACGCATGGTGAACACTGTATAAAAAAAACGAAAAAAGCTGTGCCAGAATTGCGATTTTTTGTTTACCTGGCATCCCAAAAAAATAGGATAAAAGGTGATCAAAAAGTCACATGTACCCGAAAATGGTACCAATAATAACTACAGCGCGTCCCACAACAAACCAGCCCTCATACCGCTACGTCTATGAAAAATAAAATGAGTTATGGCTCCAATAAGTCAGGAAATAAAAAAATATGCAGGTGTGCCCGAGGGGAACATTTCTTCTGTTTCAAGAGGCGATTTATCAGGATCTAAAATTAGGGAACCAGGAAGGGGAGGGCCCAAACATATCTGCTGGAAGCGAGGGTGCCCAAACATATCCGCTGGAAGCGACGGTGCCCGTATTATACCAGAACAACACTTCCTAGCAAAATTCCCCAAACTACAAAGGCGCGGAGTGTGGACCAAAAGGGGGATAAGAAAGGACGCCATATATCAGTGCGACACCGGCCTGTGTAGAAAGGATTGTGTCACAGCGTAACACACATCTATGGATTGTTTTATTGTTTTTTTTTACCCCATTATTATACCACCTGACTATGCCCCTTATATACTCCGCCCGGCTTACATATGCCCTACATTATAAACGGAAACACCAGTGAGACTCCAAACAAAAATATTACCAAGCAAATTCTGCGCTCCAAAAGCCAAATGGCATTTCCTCCCATCTGAACCCTACAGCGTGCCCAAACAGCAGTTTCCTTCCACATATATGGCACCGTCATACCCGGGAGAACCCTTTTAGCAATTTTTGGGGTGTGTGTCTCCAGTGGCATAAGCTGGGCACGACATATTTGCCACTGAATGGCATATCTAGGGAAAAATATAAATTTTGAATTTGCACCATCCACAGCGCATTCATTTATGGAAAAGACACGTGGGGTGAAAATGCTCACTACACCCCTTAATAAATGCCTTGAGGGGTGCAGTTTCCAAATGGGGTCACTTCTCAGGGGTTTATTTTTATTATTTCACATCAGAGCCTCTGCAGTTGTGAACCAATACTTTGTAAATCGCCAAATTAAGCCTCAATTTGACATGGTACGCTTTCACTCCTGAGCCTGGTCGACTGTCCAGGCAAGAGATTAGGGCCACATGAAGGGTGTTTCTAAAACCAGGAAACCCAGCATAATAATTAGAGAGCTGTCTTGTTATGGTGGCACAAGCCGGGCACATAAGACGCATAATCCCACTTTTAACTGGTATACTGGTGATCTTACTAAATGGGGTAATGAATGCATGATGTCATGTTTTTCTATTAATTTGGTTTCTCTCGTTGAGGAGGTGAACACTCTACCTGAGTTTATTCAGGACTTCGCTGATGTCTTTTCTAAAAGAGCCTCCGAAGAGTTACCTCCTCATAGAGAGTACGATTGTGCAATCGATTTGGTACCAGGAGCTAAGCTCCCTAAAGGTAGGATATTTAACCCCTTAAGGACGCAGCCTAGTTTTGGCCTTAAGGCTCAGAGCCCATTTTTCAAATCTGACATATTTCACTTTATGTGGTAATAACGTCGGAATGCTTAAACCTACCCAAGCGATTCTGAGATTGTTTTCACGTGACACATTGGGCTTCATGTTCGTGGTAAAGTTTGGTCGATATATTCAGTGTTTATTGGTGAAAAATTGCAAAATGTAGAGAAAATTTTGAAAAAATTGCATTTTTCAGAATTTAAATGCATCTGCTTGTAAAACAGACGGTTATACCACCCACAATAGTCACTAGTTCACATTTCCCATATGTCTACTTTAGATTGGCATCGTTTTTTGAACATTCTTTTATTTTTCTTGGACGTTACAAGGCTTAGAACATAAACAGCAATTTCTCATATTTTTAAGAAAATTTCAAAAGCCTTTTTTTTAAGGTACCTCTTGAGTTCTGAAGTGGCTTTGAGGGGCCTATGTATTAGAAACCCTGATAAAACACCCCATTTTAAAAACTAGACCCCTCAAAGTATTCAAAACAGCATTTAGAAAGTTTTTTAACCCTTCAGGCATTTCACAGGAATTAAAGCAAAGTGGAGGTGAAATGTGCAAATTTCATTTTTCTTGCTGAATTTCAATTTTATTAATTTTTTTTTCTGTAACACAGAAGGTTTTACCAGAGAAACACTACTAAATATGTATTGTCCAGATTCTGCACTTTTTAGAAATGTCCCACATGTGGCCCTACTGCGCTTGTGGACTAAAACACAAGCCCTAGAAGCAAAGAAGCACCTAGTGCATTTTGAGCCCTCTTTTTTATTAGAATATATTTTAGGCATCATGCCAGGTTTGAAGAGGTGTCAAAACAGTAGGAATCCCCCAATAGTGACCCCATTTTGGAAACTACACCCCTCAAGGAATTCATTTAGGGTTGTTGTTACCATTTTGACCGCACAGTTTTTTCACAGCACGTATTTGAATTGGGCTCTGAAATGAAAAAAATGTCATTTTTTCCAATAAAATGTCATTTGTGATGAAAATTTCTTATTTTCACAAGGAACAAAATACCCCATTTTGTTGCCCAATTTGTCCTTAGTGTGGCAATACCCCATTTGTGGTGATAAACTGCCGTTTGGGCCCATGGGAGGGCTCAGAAGGAAAGGAGCGCTGTGTGTTCTTTGGAGTCCAGATTTTGCTGGATTGGTTTTCGGCTGCCATGTCGCATTTGCAGAGCCTCAGAGGTATCAAAGCAATGGAAACCCACCAGAAGTGACCCCATTTTGGAAACTACACCCCTCAAGGAATTCATTTATGGGTAATGTGACCATTTAGACTCCCTAGTTTCTTCACAGAACTATCAACAGAAATTGTACTTAAAGCATAAGTCAAACCATCAGGTATGACATAGTATATCAGAAAACCAAAAATATACCTGATGTAACAAATAACACCACGTAGGCAAAAAATAAAATATGTAAATCTTTATTACCCCATACGGGAAAAGTTACCCACAAAAAACATACATCTAAAATACACAAAACTAAAAACACCCCAGAAGGGAATGTGTATCACGTCCTATGGAAATGACCATATAATGTAGCAGAATAATAGCATGAGACATATGAGTAAGTAGCCACAGGATCCAATGTCTAAAATAATGGCAACATATGACTCAAAATAATGCAATGTATCAAGTTCTACAAACAATCTAGGTATCTAAGTAGATAGTCATTTACCCAAAGTGGACATGATAGGAAACACACTCCGATCCAAGGACCACCTCGACGCGCGTTTCGCTTCCTTCGTCAGGAGGTGAGGTATGCCTGATGATTCCCCTCTTAAGTACACCTCCAAATGAGGTGATGTAAAGCGGCGCATGAAAGGTCACGCCCATCTCCACGCGTCAGACCATCCGCGTCAAGGCCGGAAGACCGTACCTGGAAACCAGGACTCGTTCTCAGACCTGGAGACAACTTCCGGTCTGACGCCTGAGAGATCACGCGACCCGTATGCGCACCCATCAAGTACCCAACAGGTGAAACAGGAGGCGCACTCATAAGAGGAAGGTGTCCTATATCTAGTCTTAACAACTGTCAGAAGCTATCAGTAATATATATGTACATATCGTAAAAAATAGCGAAGGTATCATAATAAACATAACATTAGTTAAGTTTAAATTACTAAACAAATAGCCATATATTTATATAAGTATAAGTACAAAGTTAATTTTGCTGTTAGTGTCGATATTTTGGAATACTGTCGAGAGTGATATCGAGAAAAGAAATTGATGAGTACTGATGAACATATCGGGAAGATGCGAAGATTTTAAAATATTAATACTATTATTAATACTACTTATATAATACATGGCTGTATCTGTGGGAATTGTAGGTGTACGGCTTTATACATGTATGAGTGGTTATATGGACTATATATTTATATGTCCTTGGATCGGAGTGTGTTTCCTATCATGTCCACTTTGGGTAAATGACTATCTACTTAGATACCTAGATTGTTTGTAGAACTTGATACATTGCATTATTTTGAGTCATATGTTGCCATTATTTTAGACATTGGATCCTGTGGCTACTTACTCATATGTCTCATGCTATTATTCTGCTACATTATATGGTCATTTCCATAGGACGTGATACACATTCCCTTCTGGGGTGTTTTTAGTTTTGTGTATTTTAGATGTATGTTTTTTGTGGGTAACTTTTCCCGTATGGGGTAATAAAGATTTACATATTTTATTTTTTGCCTACGTGGTGTTATTTGTTACATCAGGTATATTTTTGGTTTTCTTCACAGAACTAATTTGAATTGGGCTGGGAATTTAAAAAAAATATATTTTTTCCAATAATATGTCATTTTAGCTCAAATATTCTTATTTTCACAAGAAATAAAATACTCCATTTTGTTGCCCAATTTGTCCTGAGTGCGTAAATACCCCATTTGTGGTGATAAACTGCCGTTTGGGCCCATGGGAGGGCTCAGAAGGAAAGGAGCGCTGTGTGTTCTTTGGAGTCCAGATTTTGCTGGATGGGTTTTCGGGTGCCATGTCGCATTTGCAGAGCCCCAGAGGTATCAAAGCAATAGAAACCCACCACAAATGACCCCATTTTGGAAACTACACCCCTCAAGGACTTCATTTATGGGTGTTGTGACCATTTTGACCCCATAGTTTTTTCACAGAACTTATTTGAATTGGGCTGGGAATGAAAACAAAATTATTTTTTTCAAATAATATGTAGTTTTGGCTGAAAATTTCTTATTTTCACAAGAAACAAAATACCCCATTCTGTTGCGCAATTTGTTCTGAGTGCCGCAATACCCCATTTGTTGTGATAAACTGCCGTTTGGGCCCATGGGAGGGCTCAGAAGGAAAGGACCACCATTTGGCCTACTGGGGATTTTCTAGTGCGAAGTCATGTATGCAGAAGCCCCTGAGGTCCCAGTACAGTTGAAACCCGCAAGAAGTGACCCCGTTTTAAAACTACACCCTTAAGGCATTCATCTAGAGGTGTAGTGAGCATTTTGACCGGAGACCTACACCCCATAAACTGTAATGTGGGTTCTCCCGGGTATGGCAATACCCTACATGTGGCTGTTATCAGCTGCCTGGGCACACAGCAGGGCCCAGAGGGGAAAGACGAGGGGGGATAAGCTGTGTGGAGTGCATCAGGGTAAGTAAAATTGGGGTAAATTATAAACCAAGGGATGTATGATAAATTTTAAAACACTTTCATACAGAGCTCTGGTTATTCGGGACACGTGTCACATTGATATATTGTGTCATCCATTATCGCCCTCTTATAGCAGACTTTGCACCTCTTTTGACTTTTTCCCTTCTTGCCAGTTTGGGGAACTTCTCCTGGAAAGTGTTGCCCTGGTACGATGCGTGTGGCCTCGCTTCCAGAAGTACTGGGTGCCCCCCCTTCTTGGTCCCTAAAGATTAGGTTCTTGATAATCACCTCTTGAAATTCCAGGAAAGTTCCCGTCTGGCCTGCACATCGACGTAGCATGTACGCATTGTACAATGCCATCTGTATGATGTGCCCGGCCAGCTTCTTATACCACACCGCATGGCGCTGTAGGGCTTCAGGGCTTGATCTTACAAGTCCATCCCTCCCATGTACCTATTGTAGTCCAGGATGCAGTCTGGTTTGGGGGTGGCCTTTCTTTCATATATCCTAAATCTGTAGGTATACCCTGATGCACTCTCGCACAGCTTAGACATCTTCACGCCATACCTTGCCCTCTTACCCGGCAGGTACTCACGGAATTGAACCCGCCCTTTAAAATGTACCAGGGATTCATCTATAGAAATACACGTCTTGGGGGTGTATGCTTGGGAAAACCGGGCACTGGAACGGTCTAATAGGGGTCTCCGTTTATACAAACGGTCAAAACTGGGGCCATCTCGGGGTGGGCACGGCTCATTATCAGTATAATGTAAGAAGCCAAGTATTGCCTCATTTATTTATTTTTTTAGGTTCCAGTTCAGTTCTGAAGTTGCTTTGAGGGGCCCATATATTAGAAACCCCTATCAAACACCCCATTTTAGAAACTAGACCCCTCAAAGTATTCACAACAGCATTTAGAAAGTTTATGAACCCTTTAGGTGTTTCACAGGAATTTAGAGCAAAGTAGAGGTGAAATTTACATTTTTTTTTCTAGTCAGAAAATCCTCTTTATACCATTTTTTTTATAACACAAAAGGATTTATCAGTGAAACGCAACTCAATATTTATTGCCCAGATTCTGCCGTTTTGAGAAATATCCCACGTGTGGCCCTAGTGCGGTAATGGACTGAAGCACCAGCCTCCGAAGCAAAGGAGCACCTAGTGGATTATGAGACCTTGGTAATAGGCACCATGTCCGGTTTGAAGATGTCTTGTGGTGCCAAAACATTGGGAACCCCCCAAAAGTGACCCCAATTTGGAAACTAGACCCCTTGAGGAATCCATTGTAGTTTTCTTGGGGTGCATGCGGCTTTTTGATCAGTTTTTATTCTATTTTTAGGTGGCGTGGTGACTAAAAAACAGCAATTGTACGATTGTTTTTTTTTTTCGTTTTTTTTTACAGCGTTCACCGTGCGCTATAAATGACACATTCACTTTATTCTGCGGGGCGATACGATTACGGCGATACCAGATGTTTATAGTTTTATTTTATGTCTTATGGCGTTTGCACAATAAAATACGTTTTGTAAAAAATCATTCACTTTTTGTGTTGCCTTATTCTAAGAGCCAGAACGGTTTTATTTTTCAATCAATAAAGCCGTGCGAGGACTTATTTTTTGCGTAACGAACTGTAGTTTCGATCAGGACCATTTTTCGGTACATGCGACTTTTTGATCTCTTTTTATTCCATTTTTTGGGAGGTGAAGTGACCAAAGAATTGTGATTGTGGTTCGGTTTATTATTATTTTATGGCGTTCACCGTGCGGGATAAATAACAAAATAATTTTGTAGTTCAGGCCGTTACGGACGCGGCGATACCAATTATGTATAGTTTATTTGTTTGTTTATATATTTTTATTAATAATAAAGGACTGATAAGGGAAAAGGGGGGATTTTTACTTTTAATACTTTTAAATCTTTTAATTTCTTATTTTTACACATCTTTTTTTAACTTTTTTTTAACTTTATTACTTTGTCCCACTAGGGGACATGAGGGCAGGAGGCCCTGATCGCTATTCTAATACACTGCACTACATGCGTAGTGCAGTGTATCAGAGCTGTCAGCTACTCACTGACAGCAAGCATAGTGGGTCCTGACGTTGTCAGGACCCACTAGGCTTCCGTCTATGGCATAGCCGGACGCCATTTTTGGTGTCCGGTTGCCATAGTCACCATCGCCGGCCGCTATCGCGTAGCAGGCCGGCGATGGCAGCTTAACCCCTAAAAAGCCGCAAACTCTATAGAACGCGGCTTTTAAGGGGTTAATCAGCGGGGACACAGCGATCGGTCCCCGCTGTAGGAGCTGTGACAGCTGCTGTACGAGACAGCAGCGTCACAGCTCCTGTATGTGTCGGGAGGACGGCCGAAACGGCCGTTACTCCCGAGACGTACTATTACGGCATGGAGCGCGAACGATACAGCTGCCATGACGTAATAGTACGTCAAGGAGCGGGAAGGGGTTAATCTCTCTTGTCCTGAACGTGAAGCCATGAGAGAATATATTCAGGAAAGCCTGGCCAAGGGTTACATTCGCCCCTCTACTTCTCCGGTAGGTGCTGGCTTCTTCTTCGTGGGGAAGAAGGATGGTGGTCTGAGGCCGTGCATTGATTACCGAAATTTAAATAAGATCACTGTAAGGAACCAATATCCCCTTCCTTTGATTCCTGATCTCTTCAATCAGGTTCAGGGAGCCCAATGATTCTCTAAGTTCGATCTTCGTGGGGCTTATAACCTTATCCGGATCAGAGAGGGGGATGAGTGGAAGACTACGTTTAATACACCCGAAGGTCATTTTGAATATCTCGTCATGCCCTTTGGCATCTGGGGGTATTTGTTGTAGTGTACCTTGATGATATACTTGTGTTTTCTAAGGACTGGTCCTCCCACATTGAGCATGTCAGGAAGGTGCTCCAGGCCCTTCGGAAAGACAAACTCTTTGCAAAAAACGAAAAATGTGTGTTTGGGGTGCAGGAGATACCATTTTTGGGTCAAATCCTCACTCCTAAAAAATTCCGCATGGACCCTGCCAAGGTTCAGGCCGTGGCAGAATGGGTCTGCCCTGCCTCCCTGAAGCCCTTACAGTGTTTCCTGGGGTTTGCTAATTATTACAGGAGATTTATTGCTAACTTCTTGGTCATCGCTAAGTCTCTTACGGACCTCACTCGTAAAGGTGCTGATCTCCTCCACTGGCCTCCGGAGGCGGTCCAGGATTTTGAGGTCCTTAAGAGGTGCTTTGCCTCTGTCCCAGTGCTGATTCAGCCTAACCAAATGGAGCCATTTATCGTGGAGGTTGACACCTCCGAGGTGGGAGTGGGTGCTGTCTTGTCCCAGGATACTAGGTCTCTCACCCATCTCCGTCCCTGTGCCTACTTCTCCAGGAAGTTCTCCTCCACTGAGAGAAACTATGATGTTGGCAACCGCAAACTCTTAGTGTAATATCGGGGTAGGGAGACAGACAGGTGAGCCCTAATCTACCCGCAACTCAGTCCATGCCTACTTGCACGGACCATCCTAGGCGACGGCGTACAACTGGGCGACGGTCCCTACTCTCAATATGTGCACGACAGACAAACAGACAAGGGTACACAGAAGCTAAGGGAAATGGGGCAGTTGCCCACGGCAACACCGTGAGCAACAATAGTAGTGAACGAGTCGAGTCAAACCAGGAGTGTACGTGGTGCCAAACGCAGAGCAGGAGAGTAGTCAGTAAAGCCAGCGTCAATATGAAGCAGAGGTCAATAGGAAAAGCAGGAACAGCAACGCCAGGAAGCAAGGGAATCACAGGCAAAGGACAAGCAGCAAATGAATGTATAAGTAGACAAAGGGCGGGAGCTAGGACCGTCTGGCCAGGCTGTGATAGGTTCTCCCACTCCTCAGTCTACCAGCCTGAGTGGTAGCATAACGAGTCACTCTAGCAGACCTAGGCACAGATGCAGGCTAATTAACCACGGGCGTTGACAAATCCTTTACACTTAGCCATTAAATGGGCATTTGAAGAGTGGTGCCACTTCCTGGAGGGGGCTAGGCACCAAGTAACGGTCCTTACTGACCACAATAATCTGGTTTACCTAGAATCTGGCCGGAGGCTAAACCCGAGACAAGCTCGATGGGCGTTGTTTTTTACGAGATTCAACTTTGTGGTTACCTATAGGGCTGGGTCAAAAAATATTAAAGCTGATTCTCTGTCGCGTAGCTTCATGGTCAGCCCTCCTTCTGAGGAGGATCCCACTTGTATAATCATATCCTCTGTGGATTCAGACTTACTCTCCGAAATTGCTGCTGATCAAGCTTCTGCTCCCGAGAACCTTCCTGAGAACAAGCTATTTGTTCCCCTGCAATTCCGGCTAATGTTGCTCAGGGAGAATCATGACTCCGCACTATCTCTCTATGCAGGCATCCTGGGTACCAAGCACCTAATTTCTAGAACCTATTGGTGGCCTGGGTTGCCTAAAGACGTTAAGGCCTACGTCGCCGCTTGTGAAACTTGTGCTAGGTTCAAGACTCCCAGGTCCCGACCTGCGGGCTTACTATGTTCTTTGCCCATTCCCCAGAGAACTTGGACCAATATCTCCATGGATTTTATCATCGATCTGCCGCCGTCCCAAGGCAAGTCGGAGGTGTGGGTTGTAGTAGACCGCTTTAGTAAGATGTGCCACTTTGTACCCCTCAAGAAACTACCCAATGCCAAGACGTTAGCTACCTTGTTTGTCAAACACATCCTGCATCTCCATGGGGTTCCGGTCAATATTGTTTCTGACAGAGGGGTACAATTTGTTTCATTGTTTTGGAGAGCTTTCTGTAAGAAGCTGGAGATTGATTTATCCTTCTCCTCGGCCTTCCATCCTGAAACTAATGGCCAAACTGAGAGGACTAATCAGTCTCTAGAACAATATTTAGGGTGTTTTAGCTCTGACTGTCAATATAATTGGGTCTCCTTCATTCCCCTCGCCAAATTTTCCCTTAACAACCGGGTCAGTAACTTGTCGGGGGTTTCCCCCTTCTTCTGTAATTTTGGGTTTAATCCACGGTTCTCCACCGTTTCACCTGGTGGTTCCAACAAACCCGAGGTAGATGTCGTACATCGGGAACTGTGCACAGTCTGGGCCCAGGTTCAGAAGAACCTTGAGGCGTCCCAGAGCATCCAAAAGACTCAGGCAGATAAAAGACGTTCAACTAACCCTCTGTTTGCGGTTGGGGATCTGGTCTGGCTGTCTTCTAAAAATTTTCAGATACACAACGTGTTCCATGCCTCCCTCTTGAAAAGCTGCTCCCCGTCCTTGGCTTCATCGAGGAAACCTCCGGTCCCTGTTCTCACTCCGGATGGGGTAGAATTCGAGGTAGCCAAGATTGTGGACAGCAGGATGGTCCAAGGCACCCTCCAGTACTTGGTCCATTGGAGAGGATACGGGCCTGAGGAGAGGACTTGGGTACACGCCCGGGATGTTCACGCCGGTATATTGCTCAGGAAGTTCCATCTTCGGTTCCCCAACAAGCCAGGCCCACGTAGGAAGGGTCCAGTGGCCCCTCATAAAAGGGGGGGGGTACTGTAAAGGGTTTGCCAGACACAGGTTCTATGTCGACGCCCGGGGTTAATCAGCCTTCATCAGCTCCAAGGTCTGCTAGAGTGACGCGATCTGTTACCACTCAGACTGGCAGGCTGAGGAGAGGGAGAACCTATCACAGCCTGGCCTGACTGTTCTAGCTCCCGCCCCTGGTCTATTTTTAACCCTCACTTGCAGCATGTTCCTTGCCTGTGATTGTCTGGTTTCCTGGCTCTGCGATTCTTGCTATTTACCTTATTGACCGTTGTTACTTATTGACCCTGGCTTGACTGACTATTCTCCTGCTCTGATTTGCTACTTCGTACTCTCCTGGTTTGTCTCGGCTCGTTCACCACTGCCTGTTACTCACGGTGTTTTCGTGGGCAAGTGCCCCTACCTCCCCCTTTTTCTTCTGTGTGCCCTTGTCTTGTGTTGTCTGTCTTGCACTTATTGAGAGTAGGGACCGTCGCCCAGTTGTACGCCGTCACTTAGGACGGGCCGTGCAAGTAGTCAGGGACTGAGTTTTGGGTAGATTAGGGCTCACCTGTCCGTCTCCCTACCCCGTTTCATTACACTATGGCACATGATAGCTCTGCTACTTGATAGGAGACAGCGGCTCAGCAGACAGTATCACATATAATATGCTTAGATACAACGGCTTAGCAGACAGTATCACACATGCTAGGCCCAATTAGAAGGTTAATTGTGAAAACATTTCTTATGGTGTTTTTCGATAAAGGTCACTTGGACTGGTATCATTTAAACAGTTAACCGATGAATGGCGCTGTTTATGTGGAATTTCCCCTGCGGACTAATGTACCATATAATGTATTAAACTTTTTTTTTTAAAAACCTACATTTTGTGGGGTGAATTGAAAAAAAACCTTTAATTCAGCCATTTCTGTTTTTATTTTACAGTGATCATCGGGCGGCATGAATTGCATGATAACTTGATTCTGCGGGTCGTTACGATTATGGCGATACCAAATTTATATAGTTTTATTTTTTACAAAATAATTTGTTTTTGTGACGCTGCATTCGAAGATGAACTGCATAGTTTTTCAATGCAACAGCACTTCATAGGGCGGGAAGGGGTTAAAACCCACTCTCTGAAGCCCCCCTTCAAGATACATTTCAACTAATCTGGTCCCCAGGGCACAAATCTGTCTTTCCATCTGGCACCTCCAGCAGACTCCTTTCAGTCTAGTTTGATTTCTTTTACCTCAGAGTTCCACTTTTTCCCTTTTTTTAATTTCTTCTCTCCCCCTTTTTTTGAACTATTTCTAACAGGGGCTGTGCAGGATTAGACAAATATGGCTGCTTTCTTCCAAAAACAGCACCACACCTATCCCCAGGTTGTATCTGGTATTGCAGGTTTTCTCCATTGAAGTGAATGGTAATGAGCTGTAGTACCACACACAACCTATGGACATGTGTGGTGCTGGTATTTGGAGAAAGCAGACAAGTTATCTCATCCTGGACAACTCTTTGTCATGGATTGTTCTTGTGCGGAGATGCTCTCTGCATTATCCCTTTTCCTTTATGGCCGCTGATATGTTCTATTCAGCTTTATGGCCTCTGTGGTAAGTACACTGCCAGTCAGTAAAGGGTTAACACTTCAGACCACTGTGGGTGACGTCACAATGTATGAGTTGTGCAGTGGTAATAAACTCCTGCAGTAATGATGATGAAGGTGCTGATGTCATAAATACAAATGTTTATGACATAAAGAAGATTCCATATTAGAAGGTTTTACTGCCACATTCAGCGCCATATTGGATGGGACTGAGGACCTTGAGCTTGACTTCCCCACCAATGCCGACCTGATGTAATTTGGAGGTTCTAGCAGGGAAACCCTTCACCCCAGACCACTTCTTCATCACAGTGATGCCATCCTCTTCATACGGGTTGTCTGTAATAGAGGGGGGTTTCCAGCAGGAGATCCCCCCCTATTAGCCAGAGCGGAGACAGGTGCTACAAGGAGGCATCTGGAGGACCCATCTCATCCGTGGATCACCCATTCATTTTAATGGGTGCCCAGGAAGAGAGACATCCGCCTAGCCAACCAGATCAGCCGATTTATGTGTTTTATGTCGTTCGTTCATTGTAATGTCTTTCCTTGAAAATCTGAGAAAACTTACAAATTCTGTTACAAATTATATTTTGGCACCTTCTAAGCCCAGAGGAAGGGCAATCTTCCAGCCATGGTTTCCCTAGAGGTTTCCCCCACAGGGGGTTTTTCCTTTCCTGCGTGCTGGAGGGTGACTCTTCGTGAGTCGGAGGTTTGCCATTTTGGGTTTGGTCATATAATATAATAAAAGTTTTGACCATTTAACACCCAATTATAATGTTTTGTGTCTTTATTTTGCATTCTTTGGTTTGGTGATTGGGATTCTGGGTCTATCACATATCACAAAATCATAAGGCCGGACATCTACTTCCCACACTAACATAGAATGGAGACAACAAGCGTTGCTGCACAATTAAGTGTACACATCCTTAGGCCTCATTTACACGAGTGTGTGTGTTTTGCGCACGCAAAAAAATGCAGCGTTTTGCGTGCGCAAAAGGCACTTGACAGCTCCGTGTGTCATCAGTGTATGATGTGCGGCTGCGTGATTTTCGCGCAGCAGCCATCATAGAGATGAGGCTAGTCGACGTCAGTCACTGTCCAGGGTGCTGAAAGAGTTAACTGATCAGCAGTAACTCTTTCAGCACCCTCGACAGTGAATTCCGATCACCATATCGAGTAACCTGTTTAAAAAAAAAGAGGTTCGTACTTACCGAGAACTTCCCGGCCGTTGCCTTGGTGACGCGTCCTTGGTGACGTGTCCTTGGTGACGCGCCTCTCTTGACATCTGGCCCCACCTCCCTGGATCACGCGGCAGTCCATGTGACCGCTGCAGCCTGTGCTTGGCTTGTGATTGGCTGCAGCTGTCACTTGGACTGAATTGTCATCCCGGGAGGTCAGACTGGAGGAAGAAGCCGGGAGTTATCGGTAAGTCAGAACTTTTTTTTTTTTTACACGTTCACGTATATTGGGATCGGAAGTCACTGTCCAGGGTGCTGAACCAGTTTAACTCTTTCAGCACCCTGGACAGTGACTGTCTCCTGCCGGGTTCGGTCAAAACGAGTTCGGCCGAACCCGGTGAAGTTCGGTTCGCTCATCTCTAAGACACTCCATTCGGATGTTTGTAAACAGAAAAGCACGTGGTGCTTTTCTGTTTACATTCAGTTTGACAGCTCTTGCGCGCATCACGCAGTTCGCACGGAAGTGCTTCCGTGCGACCTTCGTGGTTTTCACGCACCCATTGACTTCAATGGGTGCGTGATGCGCGAAAAACGCACGATTATAGAACACGTCGTGAGTTTTACGCAACGCACTCGCGCTGCGCAAAATTCACGCATTGTCTGCACTGCCCCATAGAGTAATATAGGTGCGTACGACACGCGTGAAAAGCACGCGCGTATATTACGCTCGTGTAAATGAGGCCTTACATTAACCCCTTCCCGACATTTGCCGTATGGGTACGCCATGGAAAGCTATGACTTCCCACAAATTGCCGTATCCATACGCCAAATGTTTGGCACCGGCTGTGAAGCTGATCTGAAGTCATCATCGCCGGATCTCAGCTGTATCTTACAGCTGACATCCGGCTGTAATGGCGGGGACCGAAATAAGCTTCGGTCCCCACCATTAACCCCTTAAGTGCATCGCTCAAACGCGAGTGCTGCACTTAAGGTGTTTGCAGCTCATCGGAACCCCGGCAATGAAATTGCCAGGGTTCCGGTGGCTGCAATGGCAACCGGAGGCCTAATACTGGCCTCCCTGTCTGCCTAGCATGGAAACATGTCAAGATCCGCCCGGCGGCGGAGCCTGATCGGCTTCCGTAGCCGCCGGCAAGATGGTGCCGGCTCAGGAGCTGATCCGGCGTCAACAATGGTGGAAGTCAGCTGGATGTTACAGCTGACATCCACCTGTAATGGCAGGAACCAGAGCTAGCTCCGATCCCTGTCATTAACTCCTTCAATGCAGCAATCGAAAGCAATTGCTGCATCGTAGTGTTTACTAGCAGATCACCAGCCCTGACAGGCAATCATGACTGGCGACTGCTGCTATGGCAACGGGAGACACAATGGCCTACTGCTCTGCCATTACGGAAGCCGATTAGGCCCCGCCGGGAGGCGAAGCTGTCAGTAAATAACTTTCCGATCAAATACATTGCACTACGTAGGTAAAAAAGTGTAAAAGAAAGTATTAAAAAGTGTAAAAAAAAGTGAAAAGTTTGAAAACAATAAAAGTTTCAAGTAATAAAATAAAACACAATCGCCCTTTTTCACTTATCAAGTCCTTTATTATTGAAAAAAAATAATAAACCATACGTATTTGGTATCGGCGCGACCGTAGCGAACTGAGGTATCAAAATATTATATTATTTATTGCACGCGGGGAACAGCGTAAATTAAACCCGGAAAAAACTATACCTACTTTGCCCTACAAATATTGGAATAAAAAGTGATCAAAAAGTCGCACGTATCCAAAAAGGGTACCTATAAAACCTATAGCTTGTGTCGCAAAAAACAAGCCCTCATACAGCTCCGGCGACAAAAAAATTAAAAAGTTATGGCGCTCACAACTTGGCGACAGAAAAAATACATTCGTTTTACAAAAGTAATTTTATTGTGCAAAAAGTTGTAAAACATAAAAAAGTTCTGTAAATTAGGTATCGCCGGAATCGTACTGACCCGCAGAATAAAGGTAACATGTAATTTATAATGCATGGTGAACGCTGTATAAAAAAAATCTAAAAAAGCTGTGCCAGAATTGCGTTTTTTTGTTTACCTGGCCTCCCAAAAAATAGGATAAAAGGTGATCAAAAAGTTGCATGCACCCCAAAATGGTACCAATAATAACTACAGCTCGTCCCACAAAAAAACAGCCCTCATACCGCTACGTCTATGAAAAAATAAAATTAGTTATGGCTCCAATAAGTCAGGAAATAAAAAATATGCAGTTGTGCCCGAGGGGAACATTTCTTCTGTTTCAAGAGGCGATTTATCAAGGATCTAAAATTAGGGAACCAGGAAGGGGAGGGCCCAGACATATCTGCTGGAAGCGAGGGTGCCCGTATTATACCAGGACAACACTTCACAGCAAAATTCCCCAAACTGCAAAGGTCCGGAGTGTGGACCAAAAGGGGCATAAGAAAGGACGCCATATATCAGTGCGATACTGGCCTGTGCAGTTTGCTTCACAGCGTAACACACATCTATGGATTATTTTATTGTTTTTTTACCCCATTATTATACCCCCTGACTATGCCCCTGATGTACTCTGCCCAGCTCACATATGCCCCACATTATAAACGGAAACATCAGTAAGACTCCAAACAAAACTATTACCAACCAAATTCCACGCTCCAAAAGCCAAATGGCGCTCCCATCCATCTGAACCCTACAGTGTGCCCAAACAACAGTTTCCTTCCACATATATGGCATCATCATACCCGGGAGAACACTTTTAATAATTTTTGGGGTGTGTGTCTCCAGTGGCATAAGCTGGGCATGACATATTTGCCACTGAAATGGCATATCTAGGGAAAAATATAAATTTTTACTTTGCACCATCCGAAAGCACAATAATTTATGGAAAAGACCTGTGGGGTGAAAATGCTCACTACACCCCTTAATAAATGCCTTGAGGGGTGCAGTTTCCAAATGGGGTCACTTCTCAGGGGTTTCTTTTTATTATTTCACATCTGAGACTTTGCAATTGTGATCCAATACTTTATAAATCACCAAATTAGGCCTCAATTTCGCATGGTACGCTTTCACTCCTGAGCCTGGTCGAATGTCCAGGCAAAAGATTAGGGCCACATGAAGGGTGTTTTAAAACCAGGAAACCCAGCATAATAATTAGAGAGCTGTCTTGTTATGGTGGCACAAGCTGGGCACCACATATTGGCATATCTATGGAAAAAAAATCTCATTTTCACTCTGCAACATCAAGTGCACACTAATTTCTACAAAACACCTGCAGGGTTAACATGCTTATTACACCCCTAGGTAAATGCATTGAGGGATGTAGTTTCCAATATGTGGTCACTTTTGGGCGGTTTCCACAGTTTTGGTCCCAAAGGCGCCCAGAAACCAATCCAACAAAATCTTCACTCCAAATGGTGCTCCTTCCTTTCTGAGCCTTGCCGTGTGCCCAAACAGCAGTTTATGACCACATATTGCCGGGTATTGCCGTACTCGGGAGAAATTGCTTTACAAATGTTGGGATCTTTTTTTCCTTTATTTGTTGAGAAAACAAAAAAATTTGCGGTAAAGCTACATCTTTTTGAAGAAAAAGGATTGTTTTTATTTTCACTGCCCAATTATAATAAATTCTATGAAACATCTATGGTGTAAAAAAGCTCACAATACTCCTAGATGGATTCCTCAAGGGGTGTAGTTTCCTAAATGGAGTCATTTGTTGGGCGTTTTCATTGTTTTGTCCCCTCAGGGGCTTTGTAAATGTGACATTGCCTCCTCAAATCATTCCTGCTAAATGTGATCTCCAAAAGCCAAATGGTGCTCCATCCCTGCCATGTGTCCAAACAGCCATTTATTACCACATGTGGGGTACCGTTTTACTCGGGAGAAATTGGTTTACAAATTTTGTGGAGCTTTTTCTCCTTTAGTCCTTGTGGAAATGAGAAAAAATTAGCTAAACCCACATTTTCTTTGAAAAAATGTAGATTTAATTTTCACGACCTGCTTCCAATCATTTCTGTAAAAAACCTGTGCGGTCAAAATGCTCAATATACCCCTAGATAATTTCCTTGAGGTGTGTAGTTTCCCAAATGGGATCACTTTTGGGGGATTTCCCCTGTTTTGGCACCGCAAGAGCCCTTCAAACCTCACCTAGTGCCTAAAATTTATTCAAATAAAAATAAGGCCCCAAAATCCACTAGGTGCTCCTTTGCTTCTGAGGCCGGTGCTTTAGTCCAGTAGCACGCTAAGGCCACATGTGGGATATTTCCTAAAACTGCAGAATCTGGGCAATAAACATTGAGTTGCATTTCTATGGTAAAAGTTTCTGTGTTATAAAGGTATCATACCTATTATACTTTTGTCTTTTTTGACACAAAAGTATTTAACATTTCATATTGTCTCTGGCTAACACGGTACTACACTATTTTTTTACTGTACTCTGTGTTATAAAGAAAATTGGATTAAAAATTAATTTCTGTAAAAAATATGAAATTTGTAAATTTCACCCCTACTTTGCTTTAATTCCTGTGAAAAGTTTAAAGGGTTAAGAAATTTTCTAAATGCTGTTATGAATACTTTGAGGGGTGAAGTTTTTAAAATGGGGTGACTTTTTTTGGGTTTCTAATATATAAGGCCCTCAAAGCCACTTCACAAGTGAACTGGCCCCTGTAAAAATAGCTTTTTGACATTTTCTTGAAAATGTGAGAAATTGCTGCTAAAGTTCTAAGCCTTGTAACATCCTAGAAAAATAAAAGGATGTTAAAAAAATGATTCCAATCTAAAGTAGACATATGGGGGATGTTAGTTAGCAACAATTTTGTTTGTGATAACTGCCTGTCTTACAAGCAGATACATTTAAGTTGAGAAAAATGCAAATGTTTGCAGTTTTTCACAATTAAATACTGAACATATCGAGCAAATTTTGCCAGTAACATCAAGTCCAATGTGTCACGAGAAAACAATCTCAGAATCGCTTGGATAGCTAAAAGCATTCCGACGTTATTACCACATAAAGTGACACATGTCAGATTTGAAAAATGAGGCTCTGTCAGGAAGGTCAAAAGTGGCTATAGAGGGAAGAGGTTAAGATATTGTATTACGGTCTGTAGCCTTTGGGGGGAATATATTAACCTTTCTACAACAGTTTACTAGCGTAGAAAATTCACAAAATGCACAAATGTTGACATTTTTGGGGGCAAAAAAATGGGCGGGGCTTTGCAGAAATGGCCAACAATTTTACTATAATTTACACCAATAACTGATGTAAATTATAGCAGAAATCTATATGTATAGTGCGGCCCAGATTTATCTCTGGGGGGCGTAACAAGGCAAAGGTCCGTGCCAGACCCATACCTCCCCCCAATCAGACTGTATGCCCCCCCCCAATCAGACAATAAAATACATTTAAAAAATGTACTTACCTCACCACTCCGATTCTCCCTCCCGGATTCCCTCAGGCTCTTACAGCAGGCCGCAGCATGTAGAAAGTACTGATGACAGGCCGCGTTGCAGCTAAAAGATGCGACACATTTATTAAGAGTCGTTCGCCTGTTAATAAATGTGTTGCATCTTACTCCAGCAAACTGTTTAATAGGACTGGTGTATGAAACGCCAGTATTAAAGAGGTTTTCCACGTTATGACAATTAATGACCTATCCACTGGATAGGTCATCAGTATATGATCAGTGTGTGCCCGACACCCGGACCTCGCACCGATCCGCCACTCCAGCTGCCTCCGGGCACCGAACAACACTGCCGGAAGCAGATGGCTCAGGTCAAAGAATAGAGGCCGAGGTGCAGTTCTGCCGAACGGCCGCTATGCAGTAGTCGGAGCCATCTGCTTCCGGCAATATTGTCCAGTGCCCGGAGGGCAGCTGGACTGGCGTATCGGTGCAATCAAGGCAGTGGAATTCCATTTGAGGAAATACACCAGGTATTCCAAATGTCTACAAGAATTTATTTTAATGTCAGTGGAGTATCTGCGCTCACATAATTTTTTCTGCCTTGATAGTTTTATTTTATTGCAGACAGAAGACGCCCTGATGGGGTCAAAATTCTCCCTCTCCATGGACAATTTGTTTATGACATGGTGGGAGAACAAAATTTTTTCAGCCAATAATCCCTTTTACAAGTGGATTGTGTGGGATGGACGCTACATCGACGATCTTTTTTTTTGTTTAGGGGTCGTGATGTGGCGTCTGTACCACCATTTATGGAATACAATAAAACCAATACATTTAATTTAGAATGTTACAGGCTCGGGATCCATGGATTCTGTTACCTTCTTCGAGATTACGTTACAGGGAAATTGTAATACAGAAAAGGAAACATTTTGTGAACCCTCTTCGGGCACTACAGTCACCCAGCTCACACCATCTAGGCAATACCTACAGGGGAATTTATAAGATCTAGGATAGCCTGCTCAAATGACAAGACATTTCACAACCAATGTATAAATATTGACCGTGGATTACATTTTACAGGATATTAACAATTGATGTTAACCCCTTAATGACCAGGCCATTTTGCGCGTTAATGACCAAGGATTATTTTTTGTTTTCTCACGGTCGCATTCCAAGAGTCGTAATTTTTTCTTTATTCCGTCGACATAGCCGTATATGGGCTTGTTTTTTGTGGGACAAGTTGTATTTTGTAATTGTACCATTTTTAGATGCTTATAATATATTGATTAACTTTTATTAACTTTATTTTAGGAGAGAATTGAAAATAAACAGCTATTCCAGCATTGATTTTCACGTTATAAATGTACGCCGTTTACTATGCAGTGTACATAACATGTTAACTTTATTCTATGGGTTTGCACGATTACGGGGATACCAAATATGTAAAGCTTTTATATGTTTTCCTACGTTTGCACAATAAAAAGCCTTTTAGAAAAAAATTACTTGTTTTTGCATCGCCGCATTCCAAGATACGTAATTATTTTTTTTTCCTTCAATGTGGCCGTATGTAGGCTTGATTTTTGCGGGCCAATGTGTAGTTTTCATTAGTACTATTTTGGAGTACATAGGACTTATAGATTAACTTTTATTTAATTTTTTTATGGGGGGAATGGGAGAAAAGAGAGAAATTTGCCGTTGTTTTTTGCGGTTTTTTTGGACGCCGTTCATCCGGTGGTTTAATTAATGTGTTCATTTTATTGTTCAAGTCGTTACGATCGCGGGGATCACATATATGTGCATGTGTTGTTTGTTTTGACACTTTTACTAAATAAAACCACTTTTTGGTTTTATTTGATTTTGACTGTAATTTTTTTTTTTTCACAAACTTTATTTCACTGATTCACTTTTTTTTTTTTAGTCCCACCAGGGGACTTCACTATGCGATCTGTTGATCGCATATATAATGCTTTAATATACTTAGTATACCAAAGCATTTTTGCCTTTCAGTGTAAAACTGACAGGCAATCTATTAGGTCATGCCTCTGGCATGGCCTAACAGGCATTTGCTGAAGGCAGACCTGGGGGTCTTTGTTAGGCCCCCGGCTGCCATGGAAAGCCCGATGGCGACCTGCGATTTCTTTGCGGGGGCGCCGATGGGGTGACAGAGGGAGCTCCCTCCCTCTGTCAAACACATTACATGTCGCTGTCACTATTGACAGCGACATTTAATGGGTTAAACTGCCTGAATTGGAGCGCGCTTCAATCCCGGCAGTTGCAGCAGAAGCCAGGCTGTGTATAATGGTCGTGCTCCTGCCGCTGATCGCGTGGGTACAGTGTCAGTACCCGTGCGATCACAGGACGGATATATCCGTCCTCCTGCGCGAACTACCAGCTGCAGAGGACGGATATATCTGTCCTTCGGCGTTAAGAGGTTAAGAAGGGCATCAAAACAAAGGACACAAGAATCCATCTTGTTTAATAATAAATACTGAAGCACAAGAGATCAATTACCAGTTTCTTCAGCGGCATAGAGCCAAAAGTTTGGAGAAATTGTGGGTAAAGGCTGCCCTTGGGTCACCTAGAGGATGAGATCTCTTAGTTACATCATACCTCCCAACAAAAAGGGGCAATATTTTTCTTTTAAGCCACGCCTCTAATCCCACCAAATCCCCGCCCATACACACCCGATTCAGCTCACACAGTATCATGCTCCCATAGTGCCTCCCACACAGTATAATACCAAATAGCTGCACCTACACAGTATAATGCCCTCTACCTGCCACCATACAGTATAATGCCCATACAGATGCTCCCATGCAGTATAATGCCCAAACAAATTTCTCCATACAGCAGAGGCGTAGCTAGGTTCTCCAGCACCCGGGGCAAAGATTCAGTTTGGCGCCCCCCCCCCCCCAACCTCTTTCCCGACATCTCCTTCCCCCTCACCGTGTTTGTTTTCTCTACCAATCGAAGTGTCATTTATTTTTATGTAACACGAGCATAAAAACATTTGTACATTTTACAAGCAATATGGTTCTATACACAACACCAGAACCAAGCTCATTACATATATACAGCCCCAGAAGCAAGCTCACTACATATATACTACACCAGCACAAATACAGCTCAATTTAGTGCAACCCCTGCCGTATAGGTTTGTACGGTGTAAAACTACAGCTCCCAGCATGGCCCGAACAATGATAAGGATATGCTGGGAGATGCTGTTTCACAAAAAATAAATCCTATCATAATCATATCACCCATCATCTCGCTGCAGATCATACAGTGACTACAGTGCTGATTAGAGGCAGAATAAACATTTACATTAAGTGACTCACCGGTGACGTCTCAGATTCTAGTTCTTTCTATCCATCCGGTCCAGACCTCTATGATGGCTTCTCCCGGTCACAGACCATTTCTGCAGTTTGCCGCTCACATGTCTTCAGCTTCTCACTTTTCCAACATTTCTGCACCTATAAATAAATATAAAGTTATCATTTTACCACACACTACGCCCCTAAATATAATAGCGCCATACACTGCACCTCTAATTATAATAGCACCATACACCGTGTCCTACACACACACACTGTGCCCCCTGTAGATAGTGCCTGCCATAGAGTCCCCTGTAGATAGTGCCTGCCATATAGCCCACCCCTGTATATAGTGCTCCACTAGATAGTCCACCCCTGTATATAGTGCTCCACAGATAGCCCACCCCTGTATATACTATATACAAGGGTGGGCTATCTGTGGAGCACTATATACAGGGGTGGACTATATGTACAAGGGGGCTATATACAGGGGTGGGCTTTCTGTGGAGCACTATAGGGGGAGCTATTTGTGGGATACTATATACAGGGGTGGGCTATATCTACAGGGGGACTATATCTACAGGGGGACTATATCTACAGGGGTGGGCTATATCTACAGGGGTGGGCTATATCTACAGGGCTGGGCTATATCTACAGGGCTGGGCTATATCTACAGGGGTGGGTTATATCTACAGGGCTGGGCTATATCTACAGGGGTGGGCTATATCTACAGGGGTGGGCTATATCTACAGGGGTGGGCTATATCTACAGGGGTGGGCTATAGCTACAGGGGTGGGCTATATCTACAGGGGTGGGCTATATCTACAGGGGTGGGCTATATCTACAGGGGGCTATATACTATATAGGCCCCTCTGCAGCTATAGCCCACCCCTGTATATGGTGCTCCATAGATAGCCCACTCCAGTATATAGCCCCCCTGTAGATATAGTCCCCCTGTATATAGCCCACCCCCTGTAGATATAGTCCAACTGTATATAGCCCACCCCCTGTAGATATGGTCCCCCTGTAGATAGCCCACCCCAGTATATAGCCCCCTGTAGATATAGTCCCCCTGTATATAGCCCACCCCCTGTAGATATAGTCCCCCTGTATATAGCCCACCCCCTGTAGATATAGCCCCCCTGTAGATATAGTCCCCCTGTATGTAGCCCACCGCCTGTAGATATAGTCCACCTGTATATAGCCCACCCCCTGTAGATATGGTCCCCCTGTAGATAGCCCACCCCAGTATATAGCCCCCTGTAGATATAGTCCCCCTGTATATAGCCCACCCCCTGTAGATATAGTCCCCCTGTATATAGCCCACCCCCTGTAGATATAGCCCCCCTGTAGATATAGTCCCCCTGTATATAGCCCACCCCCTGTAGATATAGTCCACCTGTATATAGCCCACCCCCTGTAGATATGGTCCCCCTGTAGATAGCCCACCCCAGTATATAGCCCCCTGTAGATATAGTCCCCCTGTATATAGCCCACCCCCTGTAGATATAGTCCCCCTGTATATAGCCCACCCCCTGTAGATATAGCCCCCCTGTAGATATAGTCCCCCTGTATATAGCCCACCCCCTGTAGATATAGTCCACCTGTATATAGCCCACCCCCTGTAGATATAGTCCCCCTGTATATAGCCCACCCCCTGTAGATATAGCCCCCCTGTAGATATAGTCCCCCTGTATATAGCCCACCCCCTGTAGATATAGTCCACCTGTATATAGCCCACCCCCTGTAGATATGGTCCCCCTGTAGATAGCCCACCCCAGTATATAGCCCCCTGTAGATATAGTCCCCCTGTATATAGCCCACCCCCTGTAGATATAGTCCCCCTGTATATAGCCCACCCCCTGTAGATATAGCCCCCCTGTAGATATAGTCCACCTGTATATAGCCCACCCCCTGTAGATATAGCCCCCCTGTAGATATATTCCCCCTGTATATAGCCCACCCCCTGTAGATATAGTCCACATGTATATAGCCCACCCCCTGTAGATATAGTCCCCTTGTATACAGCCCACCCCCTATAGATATAGTCCCCCTGTAGATATAGCCCCCCCTTTAGATATAGTCCGCCCCCCCGCAGATACAGACACACACTTCTATTACAATAAAAAAAAAAATATTCAAACTCACCTTATTCCCGCTCCTACGCCGTCCGGCAGCCATGGAGACCTGCTCTCTTCTGCGCAGGTCTCCAGGGGGTTGAACACAGCGTCTATGAAAGGTGCTGATTGGCTGGGCAGGATGACTTTCCCTGCCAGTCAGTCAGCGCCTTTCATCGACGAAAGCGTCACTGGTACAAAAGGTACCAGTCGCTTCATTCGTGGAGAGGCGCTGAATGGCCGGGCACGGAACGTGCCCGGTCATTCATTGCTTCTAATTGTACCTGTGTCCTTGCGACACAGGTACAATTATAGTGCAGGAGGAGGTGGCACTGGTGCCCCCCTCTGAGCTGCGCCCGGGGCACGTGCCCCACCTGCCCCCCCCCCTAGCTACGCCCCTGCATACAGCATAACGCCACATAGCTTCCCCCATACAGCATAAAGCCCCCCTACAGCATAATGCCTCAATAGCCTCCCCATACAGTATAATGACCCCATAGCTGCTTCATACAGTATAATGCCCCCCTAGCTGCCCTTATACAGTATAATACCCCCATAGCTGCCCCTAGGGCCAGTGCCCATATATAAAGTGCCAGTGACCTCTCAATAGTGCCACAGTGCCCATGTAGATAGTGCCCCTATATAGTGCCACAGTTTCCATGTTGCTAGTGCCACCACCCTGTAGAAAGGTAGACAGCGCCATTGCGACTACCTCTAGAAGCGGAATCCCCAGCCAGAGCATAGGCCGGGGATTCAGCTCCTAGAGGGAAGCCCTGATGTTACTGTCCATATATGGACAATAACGTCAGTGGATACTCCTTGAGCGAACCCCCGTTGCCGACTCTGGCCAGGGATTCCGCTCCAGGAGGAGCCACTAATGTCAATCGGCAACTGATCATTGGCAACGGGGATTCTGCTCAAGGAGTAGCCACTAATTCTGAAGCAGGAAACTATCAGCTCCCTGCTTTAGAATTAGTTCAGAGCGGAGGGAGCTCCTACGCTCGCCGATGACTCCCCAGCATCGTTGCCAACCTCCACTTCAGAAATTTCTGGACTACTGAGCTAAACATCATGAACAGACCAAAAGTTTTACGGACACATTACAAAATCAAGAGTAAGGCCCCATGCTCACGACCGTAGATTTCGTCCGTAATTACGGACCCATTCCTTTCTATGGCCATAGAAACCTTCCGTAAAAAATAGGACATGTCCTATTTTTTTTACTTTATGGGCCACGGTCCTATACTTTATAATGGGAACATGGTCCGCAAATGCGGATGACTGTCCGCAGCCGTGCGTGGGCGTAATCACGGGAACGGTCGTGTGCATGGGGCCTCAGTGATAATAAAGAGCATAACTAACACCTTTTATAAGTGATCACACCAGTGGGATAATAGGAAGAAGAGTACGGTCACAACTGAAGTTGAATTCAAAAACGATTAAAGTAAGGGCCTGTTCACATCAGTATTGGCTTTCCATTCCGGGGTCCGTCGGAGGTTTCAGTTGGGTGAACCCCGCAACGGAAAGTCAAACTGAAATTACAGCTTACGTTTCAGTTGACTGCGCTATTGATTCCGTTGGAAAAACAGAAACCTGCCATAATTGTGACGAACGGAAACCATTACCAATGTTTCCATCACCATCGATATCAATGGGGACGGAAACGGAAACTGTGGTTTACGTTTGACTTTCCATTGCGGGGGTTCACCCAACGGAAACCTCAGTCGGAACCCCGGAACGGAAAGCCAACGCTGATGTGAACAGGCCCTAAGGCTTCTTTCACACTAGCGTTTCTATACGTTTACCTCTCTTCCGTCAGAGGAAGAGAGGATCGATATGTTAAACGGAAAGCAACGGTTCCATTAGAATTACCATTGCTTTTGATGGTAATTCTTTTGTATCAGTTGCTTTCCGTTTGTCTCCGTTCTCTAAGTTTCCGTTTTTTTTAAAGGAAACAAAAGTGCAGTCTGACGAACTTTTATTTCCGTTCAAAAGAACGGAAACTTAGCGAACGGAGACAAACGGAAAGCAACTGATACAAAAGAATTAACATTGAAAGCAATGGTAATTCTAATGGAACCGTTGCTTTCCGTTTAACATATCGATCCTCTCTTCCTCTGACGGAAGAGAGGTAAACGTATAGAAATGCTAGTGTGAAAGAAGCCTTAGGGCCTGTTCACATCAGTGTTGGCTTTCCGTTCCGGGGTTCCTTCGGAGGTTTCCGTCGGGTGAACTCCGCAATGGAAAGTCAAACGGAAACCACAATTTCAGTTTCCGTCACCATTGATATCAATGGTGATGGAAACATTGCCAATGGTTTCCGTGTAACGTATCGATCCTCTCTTCCTCTGACGGAAGAGAGGTAAACGTATATTAATGCTAGCGTGAACTTAGCCTAATGCAACTACGATATTAATAATATTAAAAAAAAAATCCCTACTGAGCTTTGAACCAGCAACCTTCCTAATGTAAGGCAGCCAAGTTGACCACTACACTATAAAAGCCATCATATTTAATACCTACAAAACAGTTGTAGTTGAAGGTTCATTCAATATTGACAGGCACTTTGTCAGTCCATCCTGCCGGCACTATCTGTCTGCTGCGTGTGGGTGGTGACTGGTCAGAAACTCACAGTCAGACTGGCTGCCGCTGCTGCCGCATGCACTGGGAGTGACTGTGAGACTCACCAGTCACAGCCCCGCTTGTAGCTTTCCCACGATAATTAAGCACATGAAAGCTACAAGCGCGGCTGTGGCTGGTGAGTCGGATACTCAATCCACCCGCAAAGTAGCACTGTGCCCGGGGAGCCCTCGGCGAGCGGAGGAGCTCCCTCTGCTCCTCCGCTATGAACCAATTCTAAAGCAGGGAGCTGATGGTTCCCTGCTTTAGAATTATTTTGACAGCGGGACATACCCCCGGCCGCCCGGGACAGCGGGACACCGCCCGGAATTCGGGACTGTCCCGCTGAATCCGGGACGGTTGGGAGGTATGGTTATATGATGTCACCAAGTCTTTTCTACAGTGTCACTAACAACATAACTTGACTTTCCCCCAAAAAGTTTTTTATTTTTTAAAAAGTACTTACGATATCGATGCGTTTATAAAAATTGTACTAAGCATCATGTCATTTATGCCATTAAATGCAAACAATGTGATCGCGTGTATGTACGGATGTAGCCATCTTTATCTTGACTCGGATAACTTGCTACAGCGTGATATCACACAACAAAAGTCATTAAAAAGTCATTGAAAAAACACTGCCACTGTGTATTTAATGCGTTGAAAGTCAAGATAAAGCCGGCTACATCTGTAGGGCGCACGATTAGAAAGTTCAAAACGCGCATTGTAGACACATTTCAGATACAAAAAACCACTAATGCCTGCCGGTGCAGAAAAACACTTCTTAGAATCACATAATGGTAATTTTTAAAGCTTATGGGGAAATGTATTAACCTTTCTACGCCAGTTTTCTAAAAGGGGGCTTCCCAAAAGGGGGCGGGGTGACAGCACCCCAACAAATTTATAATAATTTACACCTGGCGTAAACTATAGTGGAAATCTCCGCCTGCTAATAATTGTCAAAAATGTCACTATGTGGAGCGTAGCAAGGTAGAGGCCCATGCCAGGCTCCTCTCCGTCCCCTCTATCGGGCAATTAAATAAAAAATGAATGCTCACCTCACCACTCCTCTTCTGGTCCCCTCATGTTCTCTCCGCAGCCTGCGGCTCATACAATGCACTGATGACGTTGAGTGCTGTGTCACATATAAAGGACCTGACGCTGCTCGGTGTCAGTGCATTGTATGGGCAGCAGGGAGCCTTAGGGGATCAAGGGGAAAGAAGAGAAGCGGAGAAAAGATTATACTTATTTTTTATTTTACATTATGTCGGATGGGCAGGGGGAATGGATGGAGCATGGCCGCGGTCGCTGCATAACGATTGTGGCGCATGAACGGCCGAAAGATGTGACACATTTAATAACTGTATTTCATCTTACTCCAACTTTCTTTATATTAAGACTGGCATATGAAATGCCATCTTAATAAATTCCCCCCAATGTTTTTATGGCCTTGAAGAAGTGAAGAAACCAAAGACGGGTGGAGATTGGAGAAGACACTTCCTGAATAGGGAGGCGTTCTGCGATCTGCAGCTTCATACAAGATTCCCGAACGGTCTTAATTGGAGGAATGATCTGTTATATGTTTACTTAAGTGGAATAACACGTAATACACAATGTATATATCAACGACATAGCATAACAGTCATTTTCCTCTCATAATATGCAGTTTGACGACTTTAAGATGGCGATTTGTTTTTAAAATATTGCATATTTAAATATGGTGCTAAACTCCTGTTAAATAAAGATTCAGCTTCTCCCCTACTTGAGTAGCTGCGCAGCACCTGCACGAACTTGAGAATTTGCCTCTCTGGTCATGTGATCACAGGTCCTGCACACATAACACAACAGCACTACACAAACTATTTATGTAGTTTGGTCACTAGATGGCAGCAAAGCACTAAAATGATATACACATACATGTTTACATAGGCGGCATACATGTTTACATAGACGGCATACATGTTTACATAGGCGGCATACATGTTTACATAGGCGGCATACATGTTTACACAGGCGGCATACACGTTTACATAGGCGGCATACATGTTTACATAGGCGTCATACATGTTTACATAGGCGGCATACATGTTTACATAGGTGGCATACATGTTTACATAGACGGCATACATGTTTACATAGGCACCATACATGTTTACATAGGCGGCATACATGTTTTACATAGGTGGCATACATGTTTACATAGGCGGCATACATGTTTACATAGACGGCATACACGTTTACATAGGCAGCATACATGTTTACATAGGCGGCATACATGTTTACATAGGCGGCATACATGTTTACATAGGCGCCATACACGTTTACATAGGCGGCATACATGTTTACATAGGCGGCATACATGTTTACATAGGCGGCATACATGTTTACATAGGCGGCATACATGTTTACATAGACAGCATACATGTTTACATAGGCGGTATACATGTTTACATAGGCGGCATACATGTTTACATAGGCGGCATACACATTTACATAGGCGGCATACATGTTTACATAGGCGGCATACATGTTTACATAGGCGGCATACATGTTTACATAGGCGGTATACATGTTTACATAGGTGCATACATGTTTACATAGACGGCATACATGTTTACATAGGCGGCGTACATGTTTACATAGGCAGCATACATGTTTTACATAGGCGGCATACATGTTTACATAGGCGGCATACATGTTTACATAGACGGCATACACTTTACATAGGCAGCATATGTTTACATAGGCGGCATACATGTTTACATAGGCGGCATACATGTTTACATAGGCGGCATACATGTTTACATAGGCGGCATACATGTTTACATAGACGGCATACATGTTTACATAGGCGGTATACATGTTTACATAGGTGGCATACATGTTTACATAGGCGGTATACATGTTTACATAGGCGACATACATGTTTACATAGGCGGCATACATGTTTACATAGGCGGCATACATGTTTACATTGCCGGCATACACGTTTACATAGGCGGTGCACTTGGTGCTAAACTTCTAAATAAAAACACATCAAAAGAAACATAAACACATCAACTATCAATTTGTAATCCATGCCCACCTGCGGCTGCTGCTACGCATATCCTCAGCATGACTTGCCTAAGTAGAGTCGTGTGTTATTGAACATTCTACTTATCCTTTCTTTTATCACCCCTACCTCTAAGAAAAAGACACGTGACAACCGAGGTTGGATGTGAAATGGCCACAGCAGCCGTTTATTAATTTACATTGTTTATAAAATGCAATTTTGATCCGAAACATTCGGATAACTAATTAGGAATCCAACCAGAGAATTCCTCCTATAATTCACATGACCCAACATGGGTCAGAATCATAAATAACAATTAACATTAACATTAATCCGAGCAGGGGAAGTCCTTGAAGCCATTTTTAGATATGTTTTACCTCGAGTTTGCCATCTGCAACCACCACCAACAATTTACCTCCAGCCGTGAACCAGCTCGGAGGCACCGCTCACCTCTGCAGATGGCTCCAACCACCAGAAGACCACTTCAAAGGGATAACACCCTATGAAGTCTTCAAACCATGTACCTTTTTTGGGGGACGCATACCCCCGATGCGACCCCCCCACCATTTCGTACTGACCAACCTCAAGGACTCCCCCCGCCAGCCGCTATGACACCTGGACCTGCTCAAAATGGAAAAGAAAACAACACGTTACATAAGCATACGATAAAACAAAACAATCATAGACAAACACACACATAGAACAACACAAGGGACACCACCCAAATAAAGGGCGGGAGGGTGGGAGCTTGTAACTTTGCTTGTTCTTCCTCCCGCTGCTTCCGGCTCAATGCCGAAAACAGCGGGAAGACTGGTAACGTCCCCTGACTCCTCCCTACCCCTCTTCCACCTCCCCCTTCTACTTCCTCCTTCTCACAACTTATTTAACCCTTTCCCTACTATGTCTTGTCATGGAGGCTTCCCTCTGAAGCCCTTCGTGCTGCGTCCAGCCTCTTCTTTATGGTCGGACAGTCTGAAGGTGACAGTGGAGAGGATTATTTTCAGACACTTCTACACTGGTTTGGACTGGTTCACTGGTTTCCCAGTTTGATCGGCTGCTTGTCTCATTTGAATTAAGAACCTCCTGAGCTCAGGACAAGGGGCAAATAACAGAAAAAGTCTCTCTCCACCTGCAGCAAAATGGTTTTCCAGTTCCCAGTGTTACCCGTTCCTGCTGCCTGTACCCTGTATCCCGTGCTATCGGTACCTGCTGTGAAAGTCAAGTCGTGTCTTCCTGCTGCATCCGCGGCGTCACCTGCTGTGAAAGTCAAGTCGTGTCCCTGCCACTGTCTACATTGCCTCAGGTACCCATTCAGAACTATAGACATGGTTTTGTACCTTGTTGGCCAGCTTCTACCCCGCTACGCGGTACGGCCCTGTGGGTCCACGCCCCGCGCCGTGACAACGTAGAAGAATATTTATCACCGCTTAACTGCAGTAACTCTGCTCAATCTTTATTAACACCATAAAGCAGTACAAAATGTTAAAAAAAAAATGCAGCTCACCAAAAGTCAATTAGGAAACAATGTAAGCGTCGTCTTTACCAAATCTGTACTTTAATCAATGAGAAAGGTTAAAACAACAAGCAATAGACAGACGACAATTACAGAGAGAGAAGAAAACAATGTAATGGTCGGGCACTACAGCGAGGTAGCAGAGTGGAGGGGGTTAGCGGTCAACTACTCAGAAAATGCCTGAGATTACTTCAACAATCGGCAGAGTTGCTGGATTCTGAATATCAGTGAATGTGGCCAAACATTTAGATTTGTACCGGGGAATTGTAGACTTCCAATGTCTAGGCACAACCTAGTCTGAATAAATGGAGGAGAACCTTCTTCTAGAAATAAATAGATCTGGAGAGAATGGAGCGGAGAGGGCATGTTCAAAGAGAGCATTTATTGCCACCCAAAATGGTGTGATGTGCCTACAATCCCATCAGATGTCAGTAAGCGTACCTACCATTCCCCCACAGCTCCAACATGTCTCCAAACACTCCATGGGTAAAGCCCACGGAGGACCACCAGGACTCCTGAACCAACATGGATGTAAAAGTTTTTCTCGTTTTGCACAATAAAAACACTTTTTAATTTTTTTACAAAATAATTTGTTTTTGTGACGCTGCATTCGAAGATGAACTGCATAGTTTTTCAACTAATCTGGTCCCCATGGCAGAAATCTGTCTTTCCATCTGGCACCTCCAGCAGACTCCTTTCAGTCTAGTTTGATTTCTTTTACCTCAGAGTTCCTCTTTTTACCTTTTTTAAATTTATTTTCTCCCCCCTTTTTTTGAACTATTTCTAACAGGGGCTGTGCAGGATTAGAAAAATATGGCTGCTTTCTTCCAAGAACAGCACCACACCTATCCACAGGTTGTATCTGGTATTGCAGGTTTGCTCCATTGAAGTGAATGGTAATGAGCTGTAATACCACACACAACCTATGGACAGGTGTGGTGCTGCTTTTTGGAGAAAGCAGACAAGTTATCTTATCCTGGAAAACCCTTTGTCATGGATTGTTCTTGTGCGGAGATGCTCCCTGCATTATCCCTTTTCCTTTATAGCCGCTGATATGTTCTATTCAGCTTTATGGCCTCTGTGGTAAGTACACTGCCAGTCAGTAAAGGGTTAACACTTCAGACCACTGTGGGTGACGTCACAATGTATGAGTTGTGCAGTGGTAATAAACTCCTGTAGTAATGATGATGAAGGTGCTGATGTCATAAATACAAATGTTTATGACATAAAGAAGATTCCATATTAGAAGGTTTTACTGCCACATTCAGCGCCATATTGGATGGGACTGAGGACCTTGAGCTTGACTTCCCCACCAATGCCGACCTGATGTAATTTGGAGGTTCTAGCAGGGAAACCCTTCACCCCAGACCACTTCTTCATCACAGTGATGCCATCCTCTTCATACGGGTTGTCTGTAATAGAGGGGGGTTTCCAGCAGGAGATCCCTCTCTATTAGCCAGAGCGGAGACAGGTGCTACAAGGAGGCATCTGGAGGACCCGTCTCATCCGTGGATCGCTTATTCATTTTAATGGGTGCCCAGGAAGAGAGACATCCGCCTAGCCAACCAGATCAGCCGATTTATGTGTTTTATGTTGTTCGTTCATTGTAATGTCTTTCCTTGAAAATCTGAGAAAACGTACAAATTCTTTTACAAATGATATTTTGGCACCTTCTAAGCCCAGAGGAAGGGCAATCCTCCAGCCATGGTTTCCCTAGAGGTTTCCCCCACAGGGGGTTTTTCCTTTCCTGCGTGCTGGAGGGTGACTCTTCGTGAGTCGGAGGTTTGCCATTTTGGGTTTGGTCATATAATATAATAAAAGTTTTGACCATTTAACACCCAATTATAATGTTTTGTGTCTTTATTTTGCATGACTTGGGGTAAGTCGAGTGATGTATGTGTATGCAAATTACACTTACCTATATATCTGTTGCCCATTCATAACCCACACCTTTCTCTCAAGAAGACTCGACTCTGAGGGTTTGGATAAAGTGGCCACAGCAGCCATTTTATTAACCCCTTCCCAACATTTGCCGTACATGTACGTCATGGAAAGCATTGACTTTCCGCATCTTGCCGTACATGTACGCCGAATGTTTGGGACCGGCTCAGAAGCTGAGCCGGTGCCATCATCACCGGATCTCAGCTGTATCTTACAGCTGACATCCGGCTGTAATGGCGGGGACCGAAATTAGCTTCGATCCCCGCCATTAACCCCTTAAGTGCAGCGCTCAAACGCGATCGCTGCACTTAAGGTGTTTGCAGCTCATCGGAACCCCAGTAATGAAATTGCCGGGGTTCTGGTGGCTGCAATGGCAACCGGAGGCCTAATACTGGCCTCCCGGTCTGCCTAGCACCGAAGCCGGTCAAGATCCGCCCGGCGGCGGAGCGTGATCGGCTTCCGTAGCTGCCGGCAAGATGGCGCCGGTTCAGGAGCTGATCCGGCGTTATCAGCGGTGGAAGTCAGCTGTACTGTACAGCTGACATCCACCTGTAACGGCAGGAACCGGAGCTAGCTCCGATCCCTGCCATTAACCCCTTCGATGCAGCAATCGAAAGCGATTGCTGCATCGTAGCGGTTACTAGCAGATCGCCAGCCCTGACAGGCAATCAGGATTGGCGACTGCTGTTATGGCAACAGGAGACACAATGGTCTCCTGCTCTGCCATTACGGAAGCCGATTTAGGCCCCGCCGGGAGGCGAAGCCTAATCGGCTTGCTGTCAGTGAATGACTGACAGATCTAATACATTGCACTACATAGGTAGTGCAATGTATTAGAAAAAAAAATATCTGACCGTTGGACCTTCAAGTCCCCTAGTGGGACTTGAGAAAAAGTGTAAAAAAAGTATAAAAAAGTGTAAAAAAAAAAGTGCAAAAAATAAAAATTTGAAAACAATAAAAGTTTCAAGTAATCAAATAAAACACAATCACCCTTTTACATTTATCAAGTCCTTTATTATTGAAAAATAATAATAAACCATATGTATTTGGTATCGCCGCGACCGTAACGACCGGAGGTATCAAAATATTATATTATTTATTGCACGCGGTAAACAGCGTAAAAAAAACCCGTAAAAAACTTTACCAGAGTTTCTGTTTTTTGGTCACTTTGCCCTACAAATGTTAGAATAAAAAGTGATCAAAAAGTCGCACGTATCCAAAAATGGTACCTATAAAAACTATAGCTCGTCCCGCAAAAAACAAGCCCTCATACACCTCCGTCGACAAAAAAATTAAAAAGTTATGGTTCTCACAACTTGGCGACAGAAAAAATACATTATTTTTACAAAAGTAATTTTATTGTGCAAAAAGTTGTAAAACATAAAAAAGTTCTGTAAATTAGGTATCGCCGGAATCGTACTGACCCACAGAATAAAGTTAACAGGTAATTTAGAACGCATGGTGAACACTGTATAAAAAAAACGAAAAAAGCTGTGCCAGAATTGCGATTTTTTGTTTACCTGGCATCCCAAAAAAATAGGATAAAAGGTGATCAAAATGGTACCAATAATAACTACAGCTCGTCCCGCAACAAACCAGCCCTCATACCGCTACGTCTATGAAAAATAAAATGAGTTATGGCTCCAATAAGTCAGGAAATAAAAAAATATGCAGTTGTGCCCGAGGGGAACATTTCTTCTGTTTCAAGAGGCGATTTATCAGGATCTAAAATTAGGGAACCAGGAAGGGGAGGGCCCAAACATATCCGCTGGAAGCGACGGTGCCCGTATAATACCAGGACAACACTTCCTAGCAAAATTCCCCAAACTACAAAGGCGCGGAGTGTGGACCAAAAGGGGGATAAGAAAGGACGCCATATATCAGTGCGACACTGGCCTGTGCAGAAAGGATTGCTTCACTGCGTAACACACATCTATGGATTGTTTTATTGTTTTTTTTTACCCCATTATTATACCACCTGACTATGCCCCTTATATACTCCGCCCGGCTTACATATGCCCTACATTATAAACGGAAACACCAGTGAGACTCCAAACAAAAATATTACCAAGCAAATTCTGCGCTCCAAAAGCCAAATGGCGCTTCCACCCATCTGAACCCTACAGCGTGCCCAAACAGCAGTTTCCTTCCACATATATGGCACCGTCATACCCGGGAGAACACTTTTAATAATTTTTGGGGTGTGTGTCTCCAGTGGCATAAGCTGGGCACGACATATTTGCCACTGAATGGCATATCTAGGGAAAAATATAAATTTTGAATTTGCACCATCCACAGCGCATTCATTTATGGAAAAGACACGTGGGGTGAAAATGCTCACTACACCCCTTAATAAATGCCTTGAGGGGTGCAGTTTCCAAATGGGGTCACTTCTCAGGGGTTTATTTTTATTATTTCACATCAGAGCCTCTGCAGTTGTGAACCAATACTTTGTAAATCGCCAAATTAAGCCTCAATTTGACATGGTACGCTTTCACTCCTGAGCCTGGTCGACTGTCCAGGCAAGAGATTAGGGCCACATGAAGGGTGTTTCTAAAACCAGGAAACCCAGCATAATAATTAGAGAGCTGTCTTGTTATGGTGGCACAAGCCGGGCACATAAGACGCATAATCCCACTTTTAACTGGTATACTGGTGATCTTACTAAATGGGGTAATGAATGCATGATGTCATGTTTTTCTATTAATTTGGTTTCTCTCGTTGAGGAGGTGAACACTCTACCTGAGTTTATTCAGGACTTCGCTGATGTCTTTTCTAAAAGAGCCTCCGAAGAGTTACCTCCTCATAGAGAGTACGATTGTGCAATCGATTTGGTACCAGGAGCTAAGCTCCCTAAAGGTAGGATATTTAACCCCTTAAGGACGCAGCCTAGTTTTGGCCTTAAGGCTCAGAGCCCATTTTTCAAATCTGACATATTTCACTTTATGTGGTAATAACGTCGGAATGCTTAAACCTACCCAAGCGATTCTGAGATTGTTTTCACGTGACACATTGGGCTTCATGTTCGTGGTAAAGTTTGGTCGATATATTCAGTGTTTATTGGTGAAAAATTGCAAAATGTAGAGAAAATTTTGAAAAAATTGCATTTTTCAGAATTTAAATGCATCTGCTTGTAAAACAGACGGTTATACCACCCACAATAGTCACTAGTTCACATTTCCCATATGTCTACTTTAGATTGGCATCGTTTTTTGAACATTCTTTTATTTTTCTTGGACGTTACAAGGCTTAGAACATAAACAGCAATTTCTCATATTTTTAAGAAAATTTCAAAAGCCTTTTTTTTAAGGTACCTCTTGAGTTCTGAAGTGGCTTTGAGGGGCCTATGTATTAGAAACCCTGATAAAACACCCCATTTTAAAAACTAGACCCCTCAAAGTATTCAAAACAGCATTTAGAAAGTTTTTTAACCCTTCAGGCATTTCACAGGAATTAAAGCAAAGTGGAGGTGAAATGTGCAAATTTCATTTTTCTTGCTGAATTTCAATTTTATTCATTTTTTTTTCTGTAACACAGAAGGTTTTACCAGAGAAACACTACTAAATATGTATTGTCCAGATTCTGCAGTTTTTAGAAATGTCCCACATGTGGCCCTACTGCGCTTGTGGACTAAAACACAAGCCCTAGAAGCAAAGAAGCACCTAGTGCATTTTGAGCCCTCTTTTTTATTAGAATATATTTTAGGCATCGTGCCAGGTTTGAAGAGGTGTTGAGGTGTCAAAACAGTAGGAATCCCCCAATAGTGACCCCATTTTGGAAACTACACCCCTCAAGGAATTCATTTAGGGTTGTTGTTACCATTTTGACCGCACAGTTTTTTCACAGCACGTATTTGAATTGGGCTCTGAAATGAAAAAAATGTCATTTTTTCCAATAAAATGTCATTTGTGATGAAAATTTCTTATTTTCACAAGGAACAAAATACCCCATTTTGTTGCCCAATTTGTCCTTAGTGTGGCAATACCCCATTTGTGGTGATAAACTGCCGTTTGGGCCCATGGGAGGGCTCAGAAGGAAAGGAGCGCTATATGTTTGTTGGAGTCCAGATTTTGTTGGATTGGTTTTCGGGTGCCATGTCGCATTTGCAGAGCCTCAGAGGTATCAAAGCAATGGAAACCCACCAAAAGTGACCCCATTTTGGAAACTACACCCCTCAAGGAATTAATTTATGGTTGTTGTTAGCATTTTGACCACACAGTTTTTTCACAGCACCTATTTCAATTGGGCTGTGACATGAAAAAAATGAAATTTTTTCCAATAAGATGTAATTTTTTACCAAAATTTCTTATTTTCACAGGGAACAAAATACTCAATTTTGTTGCCCAATTTCTCCTGAGTGCGGAAATACCCCATTTGTGGTGATAAACTGCCGTTTGGGCCCATGGGAGGGCTCAGAAGGAAAGGAGCGCTGTGTGTTCTTTGGAGTCCAGATTTTGCTGGATTGGTTTTCGGCTGCCATGTCGCATTTGCAGAGCCCCAGAGCTATCAAAGCAATGGAAACCCACCAGAAGTGACCCCATTTTGGAAACTACACCCCTCAAGGAATTCATTTATGGGTAATGTGACCATTTAGACTCCCTAGTTTCTTCACAGAACTATCAACAGAAATTGTACTTAAAGCATAAGTCAAACCATCAGGTATGACATAGTATATCAGAAAACCAAAAATATACCTGATGTAACAAATAACACCACGTAGGCAAAACATAAAATATGTAAATCTTTATTACCCCATACGGGAAAAGTTACCCACAAAAAACATACATCTAAAATACACAAAACTAAAAACACCCCAGAAGGGAATGTGTATCACGTCCTATGGAAATGACCATATAATGTAGCAGAATAATAGCATGAGACATATGAGTAAGTAGCCACAGGATCCAATGTCTAAAATAATGGCAACATATGACTCAAAATAATGCAATGTATCAAGTTCTACAAACAATCTAGGTATCTAAGTAGATAGTCATTTACCCAAAGTGGACATGATAGGAAACACACTCCGATCCAAGGACCACCTCGACGCGCGTTTCGCTTCCTTCGTCAGGAGGTGAGGTATGCCTGATGATTCCCCTCTTAAGTACACCTCCAAATGAGGTGATGTAAAGCGGCGCATGAAAGGTCACGCCCATCTCCACGCGTCAGACCATCCGCGTCAAGGCCGGAAGACCGTACCTGGAAACCAGGACTCGTTCTCAGACCTGGAGACAACTTCCGGTCTGACGCCTGAGAGATCACGCGACCCGTATGCGCACCCATCAAGTACCCAACAGGTGAAACAGGAGGCGCACTCATAAGAGGAAGGTGTCCTATATCTAGTCTTAACAACTGTCAGAAGCTATCAGTAATATATATGTACATATCGTAAAAAATAGCGAAGGTATCATAATAAACATAACATTAGTTAAGTTTAAATTACTAAACAAATAGCCATATATTTATATAAGTATAAGTACAAAGTTAATTTTGCTGTTAGTGTCGATATTTTGGAATACTGTCGAGAGTGATATCGAGAAAAGAAATTGATGAGTACTGATGAACATATCGGGAAGATGCGAAGATTTTAAAATATTAATACTATTATTAATACTACTTATATAATACATGGCTGTATCTGTGGGAATTGTAGGTGTACGGCTTTATACATGTATGAGTGGTTATATGGACTATATATTTATATGTCCTTGGATCGGAGTGTGTTTCCTATCATGTCCACTTTGGGTAAATGACTATCTACTTAGATACCTAGATTGTTTGTAGAACTTGATACATTGCATTATTTTGAGTCATATGTTGCCATTATTTTAGACATTGGATCCTGTGGCTACTTACTCATATGTCTCATGCTATTATTCTGCTACATTATATGGTCATTTCCATAGGACGTGATACACATTCCCTTCTGGGGTGTTTTTAGTTTTGTGTATTTTAGATGTATGTTTTTTGTGGGTAACTTTTCCCGTATGGGGTAATAAAGATTTACATATTTTATTTTTTGCCTACGTGGTGTTATTTGTTACATCAGGTATATTTTTGGTTTTCTTCACAGAACTAATTTGAATTGGGCTGGGAATTTAAAAAAAATATATTTTTTCCAATAATATGTCATTTTAGCTCAAAAATTCTTATTTTCACAAGAAATAAAATACTCCATTTTGTTGCCCAATTTGTCCTGAGTGCGGAAATACCCCATTTGTGGTGATAAACTGCCGTTTGGGCCCATGGGAGGGCTCAGAAGGAAAGGAGCGCTGTGTGTTCTTTGGAGTCCAGATTTTGCTGGATGGGTTTTCGGGTGCCATGTCGCATTTGCAGAGCCCCAGAGGTATCAAAGCAATAGAAACCCACCACAAATGAGCCCATTTTGGAAACTACACCCCTCAAGGACTTCATTTATGGGTGTTGTGACCATTTTGACCCCATAGTTTTTTCACAGAACTTATTTGAATTGGGCTGGGAATGAAAACAAAATTATTTTTTTCAAATAATATGTAGTTTTGGCTGAAAATTTCTTATTTTCACAAGAAACAAAATACCCCATTCTGTTGCGCAATTTGTTCTGAGTGCCGCAATACCCCATTTGTTGTGATAAACTGCCGTTTGGGCCCATGGGAGGGCTCAGAAGGAAAGGACCACCATTTGGCCTACTGGGGATTTTCTAGTGCGAAGTCATGTATGCAGAAGCCCCTGAGGTCCCAGTACAGTTGAAACCCGCAAGAAGTGACCCCGTTTTAAAACTACACCCTTAAGGCATTCATCTAGAGGTGTAGTGAGCATTTTGACCGGAGACCTACACCCCATAAACTGTAATGTGGGTTCTCCCGGGTATGGCAATACCCTACATGTGGCTGTTATCAGCTGCCTGGGCACACAGCAGGGCCCAGAGGGGAAAGACGAGGGGGGATAAGCTGTGTGGAGTGCATCAGGGTAAGTAAAATTGGGGTAAATTATAAACCAAGGGATGTATGATAAATTTTAAAACACTTTCATACAGAGCTCTGGTTATTCGGGACACGTGTCACATTGATATATTGTGTCATCCATTATCGCCCTCTTATAGCAGACTTTGCACCTCTTTTGACTTTTTCCCTTCTTGCCAGTTTGGGGAACTTCTCCTGGAAAGTGTTGCCCTGGTACGATGCGTGTGGGCTCGCTTCCAGAAGTACTGGGTGCCCCCCCTTCTTGGTCCCTAAAGATTAGGTTCTTGATAATCACCTCTTGAAATTCCAGGAAAGTTCCCGTCTGGCCTGCACATCGACGTAGCATGTACGCATTGTACAATGCCATCTGTATGATGTGCCCGGCCAGCTTCTTATACCACACCGCATGGCGCTGTAGGGCTTCAGGGCTTGATCTTACAAGTCCATCCCTCCCATGTACCTATTGTAGTCCAGGATGCAGTCTGGTTTGGGGGTGGCCTTTCTTTCATATATCCTAAATCTGTAGGTATACCCTGATGCACTCTCGCACAGCTTAGACATCTTCACGCCATACCTTGCCCTCTTACCCGGCAGGTACTCACGGAATTGAACCCGCCCTTTAAAATGTACCAGGGATTCATCTATAGAAATACACTTCTTGGGGGTGTATGCTTGGGAAAACCGGGCACTGGAACGGTCTAATAGGGGTCTCCGTTTATACAAACGGTCAAAACTGGGGCCATCTCGGGGTGGGCACGGCTCATTATCAGTATAATGTAAGAAGCCAAGTATTGCCTCATTTATTTATTTTTTTAGGTTCCAGTTCAGTTCTGAAGTTGCTTTGAGGGGCCCATATATTAGAAACCCCTATCAAACACCCCATTTTAGAAACTAGACCCCTCAAAGTATTCACAACAGCATTTAGAAAGTTTATGAACCCTTTAGGTGTTTCACAGGAATTTAGAGCAAAGTAGAGGTGAAATTTACTTTTTTTTTTTGTCAGAAAATCCTCTTTATACCATTTTTTTTATAACACAAAAGGATTTATCAGTGAAACGCAACTCAATATTTATTGCCCAGATTCTGCCGTTTTGAGAAATATCCCACGTGTGGCCCTAGTGCGGTAATGGACTGAAGCACCGGCCTCCGAAGCAAAGGAGCACCTAGTGGATTATGAGACCTTGGTAATAGGCACCATGTCCGGTTTGAAGAGGTCTTGTGGTGCCAAAACATTGGGAACCCCCCAAAAGTGACCCCAATTTGGAAACTAGACCCCTTGAGGAATCCATTGTAGTTTTCTTGGGGTGCATGCGGCTTTTTGATCAGTTTTTATTCTATTTTTAGGTGGTGTGGTGACTAAAAAACAGCAATTGTACGATTGTTTTTTTTTTCGTTTTTTTTTACAGCGTTCACCGTGCGCTATAAATGACACATTCACTTTATTCTGCGGGGCGATACGATTACGGCGATACCAGATGTTTATAGTTTTATTTTATGTCTTATGGCGTTTGCACAATAAAATACGTTTTGTAAAAAATCATTCACTTTTTGTGTTGCCTTATTCTAAGAGCCAGAACGTTTTTATTTTTCAATCAATAAAGCCGTGCGAGGACTTATTTTTTGCGTAACGAACTGTAGTTTTGATCAGGACCATTTTTCGGTACATGCGACTTTTTGATCTCTTTTTATTCCATTTTTTGGGAGGTGAAGTGACCAAAGAATTGTGATTGTGGTTCGGTTTATTATTATTTTATGGCGTTCACCGTGCGGGATAAATAACGAAATAATTTTGTAGTTCAGGCCGTTACGGACGCGGCGATACCAATTATGTACAGTTTATTTGTTTGTTTATATATTTTTATTAATAATAAAGGACTGATAAGGGAAAAGGGGGGATTTTTACTTTTAATACTTTTAAATCTTTTAATTTCTTATTTTTACACATCTTTTTTTAACTTTTTTTTTACTTTATTACTTTGTCCCACTAGGGGACATGAGGGCAGGAGGCCCTGATCGCTATTCTAATACACTGCACTACATGCGTAGTGCAGTGTATCAGAGCTGTCAGCTACTCACTGACAGCAAGCATAGTGGGTCCTGACGTTGTCAGGACCCACTAGGCTTCCGTCTATGGCATAGCCGGACGCCATTGTTTGGTGTCCGGTTGCCATAGTCACCATCGCCGGCCGCTATCGCGTAGCAGGCCGGCGATGGCAGCTTAACCCCTAAAAAGCCGCAAACTCTATAGAACGCGGCTTTTAAGGGGTTAATCAGCGGGGACACAGCGATCGGTCCCCGCTGTAGGAGCTGTGACAGCTGCTGTACGAGACAGCAGCGTCACAGCTCCTGTATGTGTCGGGAGGACGGCCGAAACGGCCGTTACTCCCGAGACGTACTATTACGGCATGGAGCGCGAACGATACAGCTGCCATGACGTAATAGTACGTCAAGGAGCGGGAAGGGGTTAATCTCTCTTGTCCTGAACGTGAAGCCATGAGAGAATATATTCAGGAAAGCCTGGCCAAGGGTTACATTCGCCCCTCTACTTCTCCGGTAGGTGCTGGCTTCTTCTTCGTGGGGAAGAAGGATGGTGGTCTGAGGCCGTGCATTGATTACCGAAATTTAAATAAGATCACTGTAAGGAACCAATATCCCCTTCCTTTGATTCCTGATCTCTTCAATCAGGTTCAGGGAGCCCAATGATTCCCTAAGTTCGATCTTCGTGGGGCTTATAACCTTATCCGGATCAGAGAGGGGGATGAGTGGAAGACTACGTTTAATACACCCGAAGGTCATTTTGAATATCTCGTCATGCCCTTTGGCATCTGGGGGTATTTGTTGTAGTGTACCTTGATGATATACTTGTGTTTTCTAAGGACTGGTCCTCCCACATTGAGCATGTCAGGAAGGTGCTCCAGGCCCTTCGGAAAGACAAACTCTTTGCAAAAACCGAAAAATGTGTGTTTGGGGTGCAGGAGATACCATTTTTGGGTCAAATCCTCACTCCTAAAAAATTCCGCATGGACCCTGCCAAGGTTCAGGCCGTGGCAGAATGGGTCTGCCCTGCCTCCCTGAAGCCCTTACAGTGTTTCCTGGGGTTTGCTAATTATTACAGGAGATTTATTGCTAACTTCTTGGTCATCGCTAAGTCTCTTACGGACCTCACTCGTAAAGGTGCTGATCTCCTCCACTGGCCTCCGGAGGCGGTCCAGGATTTTGAGGTCCTTAAGAGGTGCTTTGCCTCTGTCCCAGTGCTGATTCAGCCTAACCAAATGGAGCCATTTATCGTGGAGGTTGACACCTCCGAGGTGGGAGTGGGTGCTGTCTTGTCCCAGGATACTAGGTCTCTCACCCATCTCCGTCCCTGTGCCTACTTCTCCAGGAAGTTCTCCTCCACTGAGAGAAACTATGATGTTGGCAACCGCAAACTCTTAGTGTAATATCGGGGTAGGGAGACAGACAGGTGAGCCCTAATCTACCCGCAACTCAGTCCATGCCTACTTGCACGGACCATCCTAGGCGACGGCGTACAACTGGGCGACGGTCCCTACTCTCAATATGTGCACGACAGACAAACAGACAAGGGTACACAGAAGCTAAGGGAAATGGGGCAGTTGCCCACGGCAACACCGTGAGCAACAATAGTAGTGAACGAGTCGAGTCAAACCAGGAGTGTACGTGGTGCCAAACGCAGAGCAGGAGAGTAGTCAGTAAAGCCAGCGTCAATATGAAGCAGAGGTCAATAGGAAAAGCAGGAACAGCAACGCCAGGAAGCAAGGGAATCACAGGCAAAGGACAAGCAGCAAATGAATGTATAAGTAGACAAAGGGCGGGAGCTAGGACCGTCTGGCCAGGCTGTGATAGGTTCTCCCACTCCTCAGTCTACCAGCCTGAGTGGTAGCATAACGAGTCACTCTAGCAGACCTAGGCACAGATGCAGGCTAATTAACCACGGGCGTTGACAAATCCTTTACACTTAGCCATTAAATGGGCATTTGAAGAGTGGTGCCACTTCCTGGAGGGGGCTAGGCACCAAGTAACGGTCCTTACTGACCACAATAATCTGGTTTACCTAGAATCTGGCCGGAGGCTAAACCCGAGACAAGCTCGATGGGCGTTGTTTTTTACGAGATTCAACTTTGTGGTTACCTATAGGGCTGGGTCAAAAAATATTAAAGCTGATTCTCTGTCGCGTAGCTTCATGGTCAGCCCTCCTTCTGAGGAGGATCCCACTTGTATAATCATATCCTCTGTGGATTCAGACTTACTCTCCGAAATTGCTGCTGATCAAGCTTCTGCTCCCGAGAACCTTCCTGAGAACAAGCTATTTGTTCCCCTGCAATTCCGGCTAATGTTGCTCAGGGAGAATCATGACTCCGCACTATCTCTCTATCCAGGCATCCTGGGTACCAAGCACCTAATTTCTAGAACCTATTGGTGGCCTGGGTTGCCTAAAGACGTTAAGGCCTACGTCGCCGCTTGTGAAACTTGTGCTAGGTTCAAGACTCCCAGGTCCCGACCTGCGGGCTTACTATGTTCTTTGCCCATTCCCCAGAGAACTTGGACCAATATCTCCATGGATTTTATCATCGATCTGCCGCCGTCCCAAGGCAAGTCGGAGGTGTGGGTTGTAGTAGACCACTTTAGTAAGATGTGCCACTTTGTACCCCTCAATAAACTACCCAATGCCAAGACGTTAGCTACCTTGTTTGTCAAACACATCCTGCATCTCCATGGGGTTCCGGTCAATATTGTTTCTGACAGAGGGGTACAATTTGTTTCATTGTTTTGGAGAGCTTTCTGTAAGAAGCTGGAGATTGATTTATCCTTCTCCTCGGCCTTCCATCCTGAAACTAATGGCCAAACTGAGAGGACTAATCAGTCTCTAGAACAATATTTAGGGTGTTTTAGCTCTGACTGTCAATATAATTGGGTCTCATTCATTCCCCTCGCCAAATTTTCCCTTAACAACCGGGTCAGTAACTTGTCGGGGGTTTCCCCCTTCTTCTGTAATTTTGGGTTTAATCCACGGTTCTCCACCGTTTCACCTGGTGGTTCCAACAAACCCGAGGTAGATGTCGTACATCGGGAACTGTGCACAGTCTGGGCCCAGGTTCAGAAGAACCTTGAGGCGTCCCAGAGCATCCAAAAGACTCAGGCAGATAAAAGACGTTCAACTAACCCTCTGTTTGCGGTTGGGGATCTGGTCTGGCTGTCTTCTAAAAATTTTCAGATACACAACGTGTTCCATGCCTCCCTCTTGAAAAGCTGCTCCCCGTCCTTGGCTTCATCGAGGAAACCTCCGGTCCCTGTTCTCACTCCGGATGGGGTAGAATTCGAGGTAGCCAAGATTGTGGACAGCAGGATGGTCCAAGGCACCCTCCAGTACTTGGTCCATTGGAGAGGATACGGGCCTGAGGAGAGGACTTGGGTACACGCCCGGGATGTTCACGCCGGTATATTGCTCAGGAAGTTCCATCTTCGGTTCCCCAACAAGCCAGGCCCACGTAGGAAGGGTCCAGTGGCCCCTCATAAAAGGGGGGGGGTACTGTAAAGGGTTTGCCAGACACAGGTTCTATGTCGACGCCCGGGGTTAATCAGCCTTCATCAGCTCCAAGGTCTGCTAGAGTGACGCGATCTGTTACCACTCAGACTGGCAGGCTGAGGAGAGGGAGAACCTATCACAGCCTGGCCTGACTGTTCTAGCTCCCGCCCCTGGTCTATTTTTAACCCTCACTTGCAGCATGTTCCTTGCCTGTGATTGTCTGGTTTCCTGGCTCTGCGATTCTTGCTATTTACCTTATTGACCGTTGTTACTTATTGACCCTGGCTTGACTGACTATTCTCCTGCTCTGATTTGCTACTTCGTACTCTCCTGGTTTGTCTCGGCTCGTTCACCACTGCCTGTTACTCACGGTGTTTTCGTGGGCAAGTGCCCCTACCTCCCCCTTTTTCTTCTTTGTGCCCTTGTCTTGTGTTGTCTGTCTTGCACTTATTGAGAGTAGGGACCGTCGCCCAGTTGTACACCGTCACTTAGGACGGGCCGTGCAAGTAGTCAGGTACTGAGTTTTGGGTAGATTAGGGCTCACCTGTCCGTCTCCCTACCCCGTTTCATTACACTATGGCACATGATAGCTCTGCTACTTGATAGGAGACAGCGGCTCAGCAGACAGTATCACATATAATATGCTTAGATACAACGGCTTAGCAGACAGTATCACACATGCTAGGCCCAATTAGAAGGTGAATTGTGAAAACATTTCTTATGGTGTTTTTCGATAAAGGTCACTTGGACTGGTATCATTTAAACAGTTAACCGATGAATGGCGCTGTTTATGTGGAATTTACCCTGTGGCCTAATGTACCATATAATGTATTAAACTTTTTTTTTTAAAAACCTACATTTTGTGGGGTGAATTGAAAAAAAACCTTTAATTCAGCCATTTCTGTTTTTATTTTACAATGTTCATCGGGTGGCATGATTTGCATGATAACTTGATTCTGCGGGTCGTTACGATTATGGCGATACCAAATTTATATAGTTTTATTTTTTACAAAATAATTTGTTTTTGTGACGCTGCATTCGAAGATGAACTGCATAGTTTTTCAATGCAACAGCACTTCATAGGGCGGGAAGGGGTTAAAACCCACTCTCTGAAGCCCCCCTTCAAGATACATTTCAACTAATCTGGTCCCCAGGGCACAAATCTGTCTTTCCATCTGGCACCTCCAGCAGACTCCTTTCAGTCTAGTTTGATTTCTTTTACCTCAGAGTTCCACTTTTTCCCTTTTTTTAATTTCTTCTCTCCCCCTTTTTTTGAACTATTTCTAACAGGGGCTGTGCAGGATTAGACAAATATGGCTGCTTTCTTCCAAAAACAGCACCACACCTATCCCCAGGTTGTATCTGGTATTGCAGGTTTTCTCCATTGAAGTGAATGGTAATGAGCTGTAGTACCACACACAACCTATGGACATGTGTGGTGCTGGTATTTGGAGAAAGCAGACAAGTTATCTCATCCTGGACAACTCTTTGTCATGGATTGTTCTTGTGCGGAGATGCTCTCTGCATTATCCCTTTTCCTTTATGGCCGCTGATATGTTCTATTCAGCTTTATGGCCTCTGTACTAAGTTCATTTCCAGTCATTAAAGGGTTAACACTTCAGACCACTGTGGGTGACGTCACAATGTATGAGTTGTGCAGTGGTAATAAATTCCTGTAGTAATGATGATGAAGGTGCTGATGTCATAAATACAAATGTTTATGACATAAAGAAGATTCCATATTAGAAGGTTTTACTGCCACATTCAGCGCCATATTGGATGGGACTGAGGACCTTGAGCTTGACTTCCCCACCAATGCCGACCTGATGTAATTTGGAGGTTCTAGCAGGGAAACCCTTCACCCCAGACCACTTCTTCATCACAGTGATGCCATCCTCTTCATACGGGTTGTCTGTAATAGAGGGGGGGTTCCAGCAGGAGATCCCCCCCTATTAGCCAGAGCGGAGACAGGTGCTACAAGGAGGCATCTGGAGGACCCGTCTCATCCGTGGATCGCCCATTCATGTTAATGGGTGCCCAGGAAGAGAAACATCCGCCTAGCCAACCAGATCAGCCGATTTATGTGTTTTATGTTGTTCGTTCATTGTATTGTCTTTCCTTAAAAATCTGAGAAAATGTAAACGTTCTGTTACAAATGATATTTTGGCACCTGCTAAGCCCAGAGGAAGGGCAATCCTCCAGCCATGGTTTCCCTAGAGGTTTCCCCCACAGGGGGTTTTTCCTTTCCTGCGTGCTGGAGGGTGACTCTTCGTGAGTCGGATGTTTGCCATTTTGGCTTTGGTCATATAATATAATAAAAGTTTTGACCATTTAACACCCAATTATAATGTTTTGTGTCTTTATTTTGCATTCTTTGGTTTGGTGATTGGGATTCTGGGTCTATCACATATCACAAAATCATAAGGCCGGACACCTACTTCCCACACTGACATAGAATGGAGACAACAAGCGTTGCAGCACAATTAAGTGTACACATCCTTACTAGAGATGAGCGAACTTATGAAAAGTTTGTTTCGGCTGGTTCGCCAAATTTCACGAAAAAGTTTGATTCGAACCGAACTAGTTCTGACCGAACCAGTAATTTCCGTGTGCCGAGCATGGTACTGTCGAGGGTGCTGATAGAGTTAATGGGCTGCACTAACTCTTTCAGCAACCTTGACAGTACATGCTCGGCGCGCGGAAAATACAATTTTAATGTAATTAAAAAAAATAAAAAATACGTTCATACTTACATTCCTCCTGTCCGGCCTCCAGCGATGACGTTTCATCCATGTCGCCGCTGCAGCCAATCACAGGCTGTAGTGGCGGTCACGCACGTCATGTGACCGCCTCTGCAGCCAATCACAGGCGGCCGCTGCAGCCAATCACAGGCTGCCGCGGCCTCTGCAGCCAAATACAGGCTGCCGCGGCCGCTGCAGCCAATCACAGGCTGCCGTGGCCTCTGCAGCCAAATATAGGCTGCCGCGGCCGCTGCAGCCTATCACAGGCTGCCGCGTCAGGAAAGAAGGTCGGACTGGAGGAAGAAGAGGGACTCGTCACCAAGACAATTGATTGATAGAGACAAGTGGCTGCCGATTAGTATAATATTTTTGTAATGTTTTTTCTGCCCGCCCAGGTTCGGTCAAAACGTGTTTGGCCGAACCCGGTGAAGTTCGAACTCGCTGCGAACCGAACTTTTCGCGATGTTCGGACCGAAACCGGGTTCGGTTGTCCCGGTTCGCTCATCTCTAATCCTTACATTAAGATATTGTATTACGGTCTGTAGCCTTTGGGGGGAATATATTAACCTTTCTACAACAGTTTACTAGCGTAGAAAATTCACAAAATGCGCAAATGTCGACATTTTTGGGGGCAAAAAATGGGCGGGGCTTAGCAGAAATGGCCAACAATTTTACTATAATTTACGCCAGTAACTGATGTAAATTATAGCAGAAATCTATATGTATAGTGCGGCCCAGATTTATCTCTGGGGGGCGTAACAAGGCAAAGGTCCGTGCCAGACCCATACCTCCCCCCAATCAGACTGTTTGCCCCCCCAATCAGACAATAAAATACATTTAAAAAATGTACTTTAAATGTACAGCAAGCCGCAGCACGTGGAAAGTACTGATGACAGGCCGCGTTGCAACTAAAAGATGCGACACATTTATTAAGAGTGGTTCTTTCGCCTGTTAATAAATGTGTTGCATCTTACTCCAGCAAACTGTTTAATAGGACTGGTGTATGAAACGCCAGTATTAAAGGGAATGTGTCGCTAGGAATAATATTTTTTTTTTTTCCAGTTAAACAGTTAGTACATAAATTATTACACATTGTTTTAATTTTTTAAATTTTTTCACAAGTCAGGAAATATTATAAATTAGATTCTAATTTATAACATTTCCATGTGCTGGTCACTAGAGGGAGCAATTCCCAAAATTGCAGCATTGGCATGTGGTAAAGCAACCTCATTGTCTTATGCTGCAAATTTGGAGTAGACACACTCGCTCTGCCCCAGCACACACCAGTAAACATACCCAGGGAGAGTATTTTGCAGGCCGAAAAAATCTGCCTCAATATTCCTTAAAGAATTTTGAGGCAGATTTTGACCTGCACACACTATCTTGCTGCGTTTTTGCTGCATTTTTTGCCCGCTGCGATTGAGGACAGCAGACAAAAAACGCAGCGAAAAATGTATTTTCTGCCTCCCATTGATTTAGATGGGAGGTCAGAGGCGGAACCGCGGCAAGAAAGGACGTGCTGTTTTTTATTTTTTCCGCGACTGGCTCCCATTGATTTCAGATTAAATCAATGGGAGGCGGTTTTTGGAGTTTTTTGGTGCTGATTCTGACGCATTGTCCGAGTCAATATCAAGGCCCAAAAACTCTGTGAACTGGGCCTTATTGTTAGGTTAGGAACACACTAGGCATGAACACTGCAGATTTTATGCAACACATTTCATTGCAGAAAATACGCAGCGTATTACAGTCGCAGCCGAGTGGATGGGATTTGAACAAATCTCATCCACACGCTGCAAAAAAAATTGACTTGCAGTGTGGCTTTTTAAGCTGCAGCATGTCAATGTATTCTGTGGAATCGCCGCTCCTCTGTTGCGGAAATGCTGCGGTTCTGCCGCAAAAATCACGAATGAGAAAAAAAAAAAGGTATTTTTTTAAATTGATAAAAAAGTTTAGACTTGCCCCGGCCGTAGTCCTGGTGACGCGATCCTCTATTCTTAGCGCAGCTCGGCCTCCTGTCATGACGTTTCATCCCATGTGACTGCTGCAGCGGTCACATGGTCTACAGCGTCATCCCAGGAGGCGGGGCTACGTTCAGAAGAGAGAGATGCGTCACCTAAACTACGGCCGGGGCAAGTCTAAACTTTTTTTTCCCTGTAGGATTCCCGCAGCGGACACGCCTCACGAAACCTGCGCCACTATTTGGTGCGGTTTTGCTGGCGGAATTCCCTGCGGCTACCGGGGCGGATAAGCTGTGTAGTTTTACTCAGCATATCTGCCTAGTGTGTCCCTTATGATGTCGCTCCTGGAGCTGCTGCCGGTCTCTAAATAGGCAGTTGGTCCAGTAGAATTTGTAATTATATTTTTTTGTGAACCAGCTTAAAGGACGAGTGTTGTGAATTTTTATTTTTTTTATATCAATTTGCTTTTAGTGTTTTATTAAAAAAATTGTTATTTATTTGTGTGTTTGTGTTTTACTTTTTTTTATTTTTGCACTTTTTCTTGTCCATGGGGATTGCCATTTTTTTTTCCATCTCTGTATGTGTCGATTAACGACACATACAGACATGGAATACGGCACATACAGCCCCATAGTGAATGCGAACGGGACCCGTTCCATCCACTATGCTGTACGCCTTGGGAACGCCGCATGCGCCGCTCCCACACAGTCCAAATTGAAGGTCTTCGGCCGAGTGACATCCGGCGCCATTTTCTTGTGGACCGGAAGCCGCGGCCGGACAGTAAGATTACTACTTCCGGTCGCGGCTTCTGGACTTGTGCACTTAGAGGGAGCAGACGGAGCGGACGGACCGGAGGGAGCGGCGGCGGCAGGTGCAGGTAAGTTAGGTCTGTGTATGTACGTGTTTTAGTGTGTGATTACTACTTTATCTAAGCCTACTACACTGTGTATTAGCTAAAAAAAAATATGGTGACACAGTGTAGGAGGTTTGACCGTTCAATCCCCTCCTTTCTCCTGGCACTAGCCAGGATAAAGGAGGGGGGATTATGTGAGCTCACTAGAGCGAGTGTGTATTCTCAAATTTTGCAGCATAAAGCAATGTGGTTGCTTTACCACATGCCAATGCTGCAATTTTGGGAATTGCTCCATCTAGTGACCAGCGCTGGGAAATGTTATAAATTAGAATCTAATTTATAATATTTCCTGACTCATGAAAAAATTAAAAAAATTAGAACAATGTTTAATACACTAACTATTTAACTAAAAAAAAAATAATAATTCTAGCGACACATTCCCTTTAAAAAAATACAAAACTTTTGTGTGAGGCTGGATTCACATGAGCATGTTCGGTCCGTAAAGGTCGGAACATATTTCAGCTGCAAGTCCTGGACCGACCACACTGCAGGGAGCCGGGCTCCTAGCAACATAGTTATGTACGACGCTAGGAGTCCCTGCCTCGCTGCGGGACAAATGTCCCGTACTGTAATCATGTTTTCAGTACCGGACAGTAGTTCCACGGAGAGGCAGGGACTCCTAGCGTCGTACATAACTATGATGCTAGGAGCCCGGCTCCCTGCAGTGTGTTCGGTCCGAGACTTGCGGCCAAAATACGTTCCGTCCTTTACGGACGTAACATGCTCGTGTGAACCCAGCCTGAGGCTTTGTTCACAGCTGCGTAGGAAGCTCCGTTGCAGATCTGACAGAGAATAACGGATACAGTAGTGCTGCATGCTGCACTGTTGTTTTCGTTAAAACAACCAACACACCAACGGAAATCCGACAAAACCCATTAAAGTCAATTAAAGTGGGTTTCGTTGGCGGAAGGTGTTGTCTGTTGTGCAGCGGAACAGGCACTTCTTATTTTTCCGTTGCTCTGCTCTGACAAAGGAGAATAACGGAAAGCTGAACGCAGGTGTGAACCCAGCCTAACATTTTGAGTAAAATAAAATTTGCACTCCCATGCAGGCGGAGCTGGTACGGAGCGGCGGTCAAGCATGTACTATGCTGTTTCCGTCATTCCCATAGACTTTGAATGAAATGGAAGCGTGCACGCTTGACCGCCGCTCAATTCAATGTCCCCCTCACTGTGGGGGTGCAGTGAGGAGGATCTGGGGGTTTGGGACCCTCGTTCTTATGAACACAAAAAAAAAAACAATTATACTGTAAAATTATTGTTAACCCACCTGCTGGCCTCACTTTCTTGCCTGCCGCTCCGTTCCCTCATTCTGGTCCCAGTTGTCCGGGATCCAAGATGGCTGCTACTGCCTCAGACTTGCATATAGAAAGCGTTGCCTGCCAGTCTGAGACATGCCGCCACCTCCTTCACTGCTGTCGGAATCTCTGTGTCCATCTCTTCTGAAACGTCTGGCTTCTTGAAAGGGGTTCCGTCTGCAGCAACATCCTCACTGACAGCGCCAGGGTTGGCATGAATCATCTTGTGTATGTAAGTATATCACATTGTATGCTTGTAATGGCCTTATATGTTTTATTGTCTGTGTTTTTTTACAGGTTTGAGTATCTTGGACTATTTAAGATCGTCGTAGGATCGAAATTTTACCAATAAAATGATCAAAACGGGCTGTAGGGGGGGCACAGTTTATTTCAATAAAGTATTTGTTATACATTTTTCCACTGTATAACAGAACTAGTAATCGAGGTGTCTGACTGACACCTCTCCATTACAATTGCTAGGGTTTGGTGTCAGCCAGAAGTGTGCTATGTCCACTTTTGGCTGACACCAACCCCTTTTCCCCAGTACCCAACGCACCAGGGCTACTGGGAAGAGCCGAGGACTATTGGGTGGCCCCTGGGACGGCCACAGGCTGGTGTTTTTAGGATGGGAGGGAACCAATAGCCATGGACCTTCCCATCCTGAGAATTTCAAACTGCGGTTGTTGGTTTTTCTTGGCTGAATAGAGCAATAGGAGGACCCCACATGTTTTTTTGTTTAATCATTTTTGTTTAATCATTTTTAAGAAAAGCATTACATATATTATATATATATATATATATATATATATATATATATATATATATATATATAAAAAACATGGAGAAAATAGCTGCAGTCTGATTATCCGGATGGGAAGGTCCATGGCTATTGGTCCCCTCCTATCCTAAAAACACCAGCATGTAGCTGCCCATTACGTTGTTTGGGCTGCTCCTGATGGTTCTCGCCTCATTCCAGTAGCCCTGGTGCGTTGGCTACTGAGTTAATTGGAGGTATTAGTGTCAGCCAAAGGTGGACATAGCACATCACTGACTGACACCAAGCCCTAGCGATTGTAATGGAGAGGTGTCAGTCAGACACATTGATTACTAGTTCTGTTACACAATTGAAAAAAATATAACAAACACTTTATTGAAATAAACTGCCCCCCCCCCCCCTACAGCCCGCTTTGACCATTTTATTGGTAAAAATTCGATCCCACGACAATCCAACGTAGTCCAAGACACGGAAACCTTTAAAAATAACAGACAATAAAACATAGAAGACCGTTACAAGCTTACAATGTGATATACTTAAAGAGGCTCTGTCACCACATTATAAGTGCCCTCTCTTCTACATAATCTGATCGGCGCTGTAATGTAGATAATTGTTTTTTATTTTGAAAAACTATCATTTTTGACCAAGTTATGAACAATTTTAGATTTATGCTAATTAGTTTCTTAATAGACAACTGGGTGCTTTTTAACAACTGGGCGTTGTACAGAGGAGTGTATGACGCTGACCAATCAGTGACCAATCAGCTTCATACACTTCTCATCGTTCCAGCCCAGCTACTTTCACTGCACAGCGTGATCTCGCGAGATCACGCTGTGCTGTCACATACTCCCACATTAACTTTACCGAAGTGTCTTGGGAGTGAATAGGCATCACCTCCAGCCAGGACACAATGTCTATTCACAATGCCACAACTTTGGTAAAGTTTCTGTGGGACTTACTCACAGCACAGCGTGATCTCGTGAGGTCACGCTGTGCAGTGAAAGAAGCTGGGCTAGAATGATGAAGTGTATGACGCTGATTAGTTCGCTGATTGGTCACTGATTGGTCAGCGTCATGCACTTCTCTGTACAATGCCCAGTTGGTAAAAAGTTAAAAAGCACCCAGTTGTCTATTAAGAAACTAATTAGCATAAATTTTAAATTGTTCATAACTTGGTCAAAAATGATAGTTTTTCAAAATAAAAACCACTGTTATCTAGATTACAGCGCCGATCAGATTATCTAGGAGATAGGGCACTTATAATCTGGTGACAGAGCCTCTTTAAATACAGAAGATGATTCATGCCAACCCTGGCGCTGTCTTGCTCCGTCCTCCACTGACGTGCTGTCAGTGAGGATGTTGCTGCAGCCGGAACCCCTGTCAAGAAGCCAGCAGGACAAGTGTCAGAAGAGATGAACACAGTGCTGACATCATCAGTGCTTGTCCTTTGGAGAGCAGTGAAGAAGGCGCATGTCTCAGATTTGCAGGTAATGCTTTCTATATACAAGTCTGAGACAGTAGCAGCCATCTTGGATTCTGGAAAACGGGGACCGGAATGAGTAAGCAGAATCAGAAACAAGTGAGGCCAGCAGGTAAGTTATCAATAATTTTGCAGTATATAATTAGTTGTTTTTTTGGACTGAATGGTTGCTTTTTAACCAGTAAGCAGCAGCTCCAGTGTGCGTCTAGCTGGGGTGTATTTACGTTGCTGAGCGGTCTCATGCTGCAATCTAGCACATCTTGACGTCACGCTCAATGTCATAAGCGTTAACCCTAAAGTTTAAAACTCTGTAGAACTAATGACGAAGCTCTTTACAAAATTTATATATATTTATTTTTTCTTTCACGTAATAATTTTTATTATTTCTAAAGGTCCAAAGCGCTGAAGAGCAATCCCAGCGACGCCAACTGCTGTGTCTGGATAGGGCAGAGGGAGCGGCTCAGCTTCAGTGTGTGGTAAGCACTTGTGAGCTTGATGCCCCCCCTGCTGAAGAGAAGAGAAGACTGCAAAGGTAAGTGTAAAATGAATAAATGGGTTACATAGAGAATTAGAATAATATTTACACACAGGGGTGTAACTACATTGTGCTGGGCCCCTTGCCACACTTTGGAATAGCCTCATCCACCTTAAAGAGGCTCTGTCACCACATTATAAGTGCCCTGTCTCCTATATAAGGAGATTGGCGCTATAATGTAGGTGACAGCAGAGCTTTTTATTTTAAAAAAACAATCTATTTTCACCACTTTATTTTCGATTTTAGATTTATGCTAATGAGTTGCTTAATGCCCAAGTGGGCGTGTTTTTTCTTTAGACCAAGTGGGCGTTGTACAGGGGAGTGTATAACGCTGACCAATCAGCGTCATGCACTCCTCTCCATTCATTTAGGCAGCGCATAGGGATCCTGCTAGATCCTTATGTGCTGTCTTATACTAACACATTAACAATACTGAAGTGTTTAGACAGTGAATAGACATTCTACAGGAAATCTATTCAGAATCCCTGCACTTTGTTACAGTTCCTGTGGTAGTTACAGCAGAGGAAGCGTAATCTCGCGAGATTACGCTGTAGATGACAGGTTACAACGAGATTACGCTTCCTCTGCTGTAACTACCACAGACAGAGTTACAAAGTGCAGGGATTGTGAATAGACATTCCGTGGAATATCTATTCACTGTCTAAACACGTCAGTATTGTTAATATGTTAGTATAAGACAGCACATAGAGATACCTGACGAAGCATCAGCGAAACACGTGTCGGGTCCAGCAGCGGTCCCCCCTCCCGGTCCTGATCTCCTGGCTATCCTTGTACTGTGTAGGTGTAGGTATACTGCCATTTGTATGTTAATTTTGTGTAAGATTGCACTTGCATCTTTCCCAAGTATAGTTATCTATCTGTGCCATACCTAGCACCTGCTTTCAATTATTGATCCATGCACTTTAGCTCTCTGGGTGATCGCATGACCAATTTACCATCTGGGGGGGCCACGCTGCTTTTATGTTCTGATTCCATCTTTTTACGAGGGCTTATGTTATTTTATTGTGTATAGTTGTTTTTATGTGATTTCTTGTGTCTAATTGCCTTTAATAAAGATTGTACGTAACTTTTCTATTTATCTGGTCGTGCGTGACCTGTCTCTTTTTCTGGTTTGTTATATCAGTCACTAGGACCATTGGTACATTTTGGGGCATTGTTCGGTTTGGTAAACAGCACATAGAGATCTAAAAGGATCTCTATTAACTGCCTAAATGAATGGAGAGAAGTGCATGACGCTGATTGGTCACTGATTGGTCAGCGTCATACACTCCTCTGTACAACGCCCACTTGGTCTAAAGTAAAAACACGCCCACTTGGTAGCAAGCAGTGTTTCGCCAAGCTTGCTTTTCTAGAAAAAATACATATATTTTGCTCTTGATTAATACTTATTGAGACCAAAAAAAGGCCCACTACCACACCCAGCCGGGCAGCAGCAGGAAATTATATCAGACGCAGCATACACCGTCCTAACGTTTTGTTAAATACGTGGATCCAGTTTTAGGCTGGGTTCACACGACCATGTTACGTCCGTAATGTACGGAACGTATTTCGGCCGGAAGACCCGGACCGAACACAGTGCAGGGAGCCGGGCTCCTAGCATCATAGTGATGTACGACGCTAGGAGTCCCTGCCTCTGCGTGGAACTACTGTCCCGTACTGAAAACATGATTACAGTACGGGACAGTTGTCCTGCAGCGAGGCAGGGACTCCTAGCGTCGTACATCACTATGATTCTAGGAGCCCGGCTCCCTGCACTGTGTTCGGTCCGGGTCTTCCGGCCGAAATACGTTCCGTACATTACGGACGTAACATGGTCGTGTGAACCCAGCCTTACGTGGGGCTCGCAGATTCCAGGTCGACCCAACCCCCTCTGACCGCAATTGTTATGCCACTGTTTTAACAACCTGTTTTTCCTCTGCTCTTATGTATCTATTTTTGATCATAGACGGGGTTTAGGATTGTACCGAAACAAACCCTGTATCTGCTATTTTATTTATCTGAACCTGTCGGCCTGTTAATGTTGCCCTAACTGCGGGCAGTATGATATAGTTACAGGTGCACTGATCCTCCGGATAGGCCATTAATAGCTGATCGGTCGGGGTCCAACTATCAAGTCCCCCACCGATCAGCTGTTTTGAAGGGAGTGCAGCGCTGCTTCCCTTTCATTTCTACTTGTGAAACGTCGACCCGGTTGTAGCAGCGATTCACAGTATTGCAGCGTTCTCACATTGAAGTGAATGTGAGAAGGCTGCAATACTCTGAATTGCGCTACATCTCTGTCGATGATTCACAGTGAGCAAGTAGAAATAAGGGCAAGTAGCGCTCGTACGAGCGCTGCACTACCTTCAAAACAGCTGATCGGCTGAGGATAGGCCATCCATTTTTAGGGACTGGGAAACCCCTTTAAGTATTATTATGTTCATTAAATTTGCAGAATAAAGGAATAAAGTCTATATATATTTTTATTTTTAAGATGTAGTTGAATATCTTTTGACTAAAACCAACAAAAGTTGTAGTTTACAATAATCTCGCTGTCCCTTGTATAACAAATTTACTTTTGTCAAAAGTACAATATTGCTGTAACAACCTTAAACAAAGCCCCCTTTTTTACATTTTTAGCATTTCAACCCTTAGGCAATATGTGATCTTAGCACCAGGGCCTGCTCAAGGTTTATGTGGACCCTTGGGCGACAGAGTTAGTGGGCCCATTTGCGGGGGAACTCACGGTGGCAGTAAAGTGCCACACAGCCCCCCTCCCCGGTAGTGCCACACAGCCCCCCTCTGGTACCCCTACCTGGTAGTGCCACACAGCCTTTGAGGCTCCCTCTAGGAGTGGTAGCCGACGCTCTGGCCGGGGATTCCGCTTCAGGAGGAGCCCATGACGTCACTGTCCATATACATACAGTGATGTCAGGGGCAACCCCAGAGCCATAATACCGGGCAAAAAGCTACTAGCACTCTGCTTAATACACTGCTCTGCTCCTGACATCACTGTCCATATATGGATAATTCTCTCCGGAGCAGAGCTAGAGTCTCAAGCACAGCACTAGTAAAGGCTCTGCTCCGGAACTCAGTCTCTGGGGAAGCCCCCTGACATCCCTGTCCATATATGGATAGTGATGTCCCGGGCAGAGCGCTACTAGCACTCTGCCTGTGATTCCTTCTCTCCTTCTGGCATCACTGTCCATATATTGACCGTGATGTCAGGGGCAACTCCAGAGCCGGAGTCCTGGGCAGAGCGCTACTAGCACTCTGCCTGGGATTCTGTAGAGTAGTAATTGGCAGAGCGGGGAGATACCTCCCTGCTCTGCCATAGCGTTCAATAGTATCTGCGTCCTTAGGATGCAGATTCCATTGAATGTGGCGTCGCTACCGCTGTAGCAGCCATAGCGGCTGCTAGCGGGGCCACTGGACATGGGGTGCACGTGACAGTGGGCAGCACGGGCCCCCTCATGCTGTGGACCCCATAGCGGCTGCTACAGTGGTTGTTACGTTGCCTCCTAGACAGGGGCTTCTTATAGAATCTCCGGCAAGAGTGTCGGCAGCGCTCTGTCCGTGGTTTCCACTTATGGAGGAGCCATGACAGCAGCGTCAGCACTATTTAACATTTAGCTCTGGCATCTCTGTAGGATTTGGCAGACTTAGGGTATGTGCACACGCTAGCTGACTTTTACGGCTGAAATGACAGCCTGTTTTCAGAAGAAAACAGCTGCGTCGTTTCAGCCGTAAATGCTCCTCCTCGTAATATACGAGGCGTCTGTGACGCTCGTATATCTTGAGCTGCTCTTCATTGAGTTCAATGAAGAACGGCTCAAATTACGTTTCAAAGAAGTGCCCTGCACTTCTTTGCCGAGGCATTCAATTTACGCGTCGTCGTTTGACAGCTGTCAAACGACGACGCGTAAATTACATGTCGTCGGCACAGTACGTCGGCAAACCCATTCAAATGAATGGGCAGATGCTTGCCGACGTATTGTAGCCCTATTTTCAGACGTAAAACGAGGCATAATATGCCTCATTTATGTCTGAAAATAGGTAGTGTGAACCCAGCCTTAAGCTGGCCTTACACTTGAGACAGCAATCGTCCAGCCGACAGCTGTTTCTCTAGACTTCCCCACACACATGCATGCTCAGCCGAGTGTGCATGTGTTTTCAAGAAGGATATATGAGAAAGGAGCTGTCAGACTACTGGCAACGGCTTATCTATTTGCAAGCAAAATGATTGGGCACATTGCAATTCCACATGCCTGACCCTCTCTGGACACAACCAAACATATTAGATGTTCGGTTGGTCATAGTAGTGGGTTAGTATAAATAACAGTTGATATTGTTGGTAGTGTACATATGTAGTATGAACTGACATTTGTCTTGTACCCTTTTTTTTTTAGCAGTGATTTATCAGGACTTTAGTACAGGTTTGTGAGTTAATATATTTCATTTTGTTCAGACGTTCTACTAGTTCAGTTTCATTGTTATTTTACACGGTTTTCCTTCCTTGGTGAAGATTTTTGAACCATTTAACAATTTTATTTTCTCTATAGCAAATTAAGTTCCCCTTTTTCAATTGTCTTCTATCAATACTCCTCATTATAAGTTTTGGGGCTATTAGAGGTAGCAAGCAGTGTTTCGCCAATCTTGCTTTTCTAGAAAAAATACATATATTTTGCTCTTGGTTAATACTTATTGAGACCAAAAAAAATGTACCACCATAAATCTGGCTTTCAAAAGCGCAAGAAAAAAAGAGAGCGTGAAAAAGAGGAAAAAATAAAGAAAAAAGTGATACTGGACTACTTTAAGAAGCCACAATCCAACCAGGGAGGTGATGTTGAAATCCAAGAATTACCTGAACTACACATAGAAGCTTCTCATCAAATACTTGCGCAAACGGCATCATCCAGCCAGGTGGCTGCGCCTGCAAGCATTTCGTCAGTTATGGAAGAAGAGAATGCTGCTTCTAGCAATATGTCAACTTTTGCAGTGACAGAAGAAGCTGTAGAGACACCATGTTCCTGCACTATGTCCACGGAAAATCCGATCATGATAGAAGAAGAATCTCCTTCACACAAAATGTTGCCTTCCAGTCTTTTTACAGAGATGGAAGGAGAGGTAATGCCGTCCTCCTCAACTTCAACTTCTTATATTGAGAATGAAGATCTTCCCATAGAAGTTTTGAAAAATATGAATGATGGAGCGTCTTGTTGCATGCAGAGTAATACAAACATCTGTACCCGTGTTTTTTCTCCTGAAGAGGACACTCAGTCTTATCGGACATTACAAGGAGAAGTTGATTGGAAAGACCCAGCTCTGTGGCCAGATGTTCTCCAGAAAAAAGAAAGAGAGAAGATTGTTCTTTCTGGATTATTCAATGAAGAGGAATTAAAAAAGATGGCACAGTCTTTGCCTACAGATGTTGATAACCGTTGTTTCAGTGATTTTCTTCTATATGCCAAGTCCTCAAATGGAAGGGAGAAGAATTTACGGGATTGGCTAAGATGGAGCACAACCAAGCAGGTAATGTATTGTGTAACTTGTATGGCCTTTTCTACGGACTCCAGGAGTAAAACAGGAAGCATCCTCTGTCAAAAAGACGGTTTTGATCCATCAAAGCACAGGTGGCATCGACTGTACAAGAAATTACCGGAGCATGAACATTCCGCACAGCACAGAAAGCACTACTGGAGTTGGAGAACACTCCAAAAGTCCATAGGCGGTCATGGTGTTGACTTCGAGATGCAAAGAAGTTTAGCGAAGGAAGTGGATAAGTTTATGGCTCTTCTAGAAAGACTCTTGGATGTGACACTGCATTTGGCTTCACGCAACATGGCATTCAGGGGAACAACGCAAAGAATTGGAGAAATCCATAATGGCAATTTTCTTGGAACGTTGGAAATCCTGTCACGATATGACAATTTACTACGCGAGCATTTAGAAAAAGTCAAGGCCAGTCAAGAAAAGGGAAAGAAACTTCCAGCTCATTATCTCTCCTGGGCCACACAAAATGAATTTATAAATATTTGTACTACTAGAAAGGAAAGAAGCGATTTATTTTTCTGTAGTTTGTGATGCTACACCAGATATTTCACACACCGAACAGAATGTTATAGTTGTAAGATATGTTTACAGAGAGCCTCAAAAAAGAAGTTGGCATATTCAAGAAAGGTTCTTGGAATTTTTTGATTTTTTCCAGAAGACTAGTGAAGAAATTGCTGAAATGATTATCTCAAGATTGAGTGAACATGCCATTGACCTCAAAGACTGCAGAGGTCAGGGATATGACAATGGTGCAAACATGTCCGGCAGGATTAAAGGTGTAAGAGCCAGAATCCAGGAGAGATATCCAACAGCTATCTTTTGTCCCTGCGCTGCCCATTCGTTAAACCTTGTGGGTGTACACGCTGCTGCAAGCTGCCCTGAAATGAAGACATTTTTTGGAAGTGTAAACAGGCTATACATTCTGTTTAGCAGCAGCCCTGAGAGATGGAACACACTGCTTGAAGAAGTTGGAAGGTCTTTGCATGGTCTAAGTGACACCAGGTGGAGTTCAAGAATAGAGGCTGTGCGTCCAATTGCTCAGAAACTCCCAAGTGTTCTGAAGGCTCTGGAAAAAGTTCTTGCCTCCAAAAAACGTACAAGTGATGCACACTCAGACGCTCAAGGTCTCCATGACTATTTTTCATCTTTCCGGTCAGTAGTTTTAGCAACATTCTGGATAAAAGTGCTTACCAGTTTTGAGCAGAGAAACAAAATTCTTCAATCAAGATCTATTTCCATGGAAATTGGAGCCGCCAACATTAAAGCCCTCTCGAAAGAAATGAAACTTCTTCGGGAAAAGTGGCCTGCTCTACTCTCTGAAGCCAAATCTGTAGCTGATTGTATGGAGATTCCAAAGGAGCTACTGAATTCTCAGCAATTGCGCCAAAGGAAGTCAAAGCACCATGATGCTATAAATCCTGAAGATCATTTTAAAGCTAATGTCTGCCTTGTGGCAATGGACACAATCATTTCTGATCTTTATCAGCGCTTCAAATCAATGGAAGATGTATGCAAATTATTTGCTCCAATCCTTAAACTGAGAACAATGAGTGAAGAAGACTTGGTGACATCCACTGAAGAATTGATCTCCGCATACCCTGATGACTTCACATCATCTTTACTCTGTGAACTGCAACATCTCCGTAAAGTGTATTGCGCTACATTCCCCGAAAACTTGGGTCCACTAGATTTGCTAAACTCTATCTATGAACTAGAGCTTCAGGGAATATTTGGAGAGGTGTGTATTGCTCTTCGGATTTTCACCACCCTCCCACTTTCAGTAGCGGAAGGAGAAAGGGCATTTAGCAAACTTTCATTGATCAAGAACTATCTGCGTTCTACAATGAGCGAGCAACGTTTAAACAGCCTAGCAATTCTTTCCATTGAACATGGGCTTGCCAGACAGCTCAATTATAAAGACCGAATTCAAGATTTTGCAAATCACAAAGTTAGAAGACTGTCTGCTCTACAAATCTAAGTTTGCTCTTATTTTTGCTCTGAGCCAAGCATGAAACAATCCTCATCTATCACAGCTAAAACAGCGCAATAGGTAAGTATATGATTAATGATGTTTAAATGTAAAATAAGAATGTTTGCCCCCTTTTGCTGCTTTTCTTTGTTATTGATAGTAATATTGTTTATATTTATGCTCAATCTGTAAAACTGTTTGCACTATTCTGTTTGTTTGTTTGTTTGTTTGTTTGTTTGTTTGTTTGTTTGTTTGTTTGTTTGTTTGTTTGTTTGTTTGTTTGTTTGTTATATGTTAATGTGACTGAAGCACTTTATCATTTTATATTTGTTATATATGTTGTCCGTTAAACTTTTTTTCTTATGTTAACGTTTGGTGGTTCTTAATTTTTTGGAATGATGTTTCACTTGCACTATAGTATTGAATCGAATTACCATATTTGGTCAAAAGATTTAACTGAATGACTCTAAACTAAAAAAAAAACATTTGTTCACCAGAATAGGTAAAAAGTTTTAGAAGCATTCAACAAATAAACTTACCACAAATAAGATGATGTCATTTTGTACATCTTAAAAAGGCACTATTAAAAATTTGCAGAGTACGGGAACAATTAATACAAATAACCTTTGAACAGCCTAAGGGTTTGTAGACATGCCTATGGATTCATTAAATGGACCCAGAGGCCGTATGTGCGGCATAATATTCTCAGATAGACGTATAGTGGAGCTCGTTATATTTTATTTTACAGCAGTCAATGAGAAAAAGGAAAAACGACATGTGCCTCAGTGTACAAATTGAGACATGGCGGTACAGTATGAGCTCTTAGAATTCTATTAGCTCCATATTATAGATCCACAACATTAGGATCTTAGGCAGCTAAATTTACTAGTGTTAGATACATATAGGGTTATTGAGAAATTTGAAATGAGTTAGAGTAGAGTAGGGCCCTGCCAAAAGAGTCTACCTTGTCGTGGTGGCAGGCTTCAAAATCTTTTGGCCAAATAAAAAGTTATTAGTTATGTATCACACAAAGAGCGTGATATGGAGTTGGGCGGAGTACCGTTAACGGGCGGTGCCACGGTAGGGGGGCCCAGAAAATTTAGCTGTAGGGGGCCGTGAAATTCCTGATGGCGGCACTGAACATACCTACCAACTTTCAAGTATCTAATCTCAGTAATCTCCGCCCACACATACCCGGTTCAGCCCACTCAGTATTATGTTCACATAGGACCCCCCACACAGTATAATGACAAATAGCTGTCCCCATACAGTTTAATGCCCCCTTAGCTACCCCTAGTACCAGTGCGCACATATAAAGCGCCAATGCCCATATAGATAGTGTCACACACAGTGCCCATGTAGATGGTGCCACCCCCCCCCCCCAGGGATTCCACTCCAGGAGGAGCCCCTTCTGTCACGGTCCATATATGGACAGTGACGTAAGGCATTCCCTATAGGAGCAGAATCCCTGTCCAGAGCGTCAGCCATGCTGTGGCCAGGGATGCACTCCAGGAGGAATAGACAGATGCAATGTGCTGGAGCACAGATATCCCAATTTCCCAGCTACTACTTGAATAGTGGCATTAAATAAAACATAACTTTTAATATTGAACTTTAGAATTGAAGTGCCATGAGAAAACGGTAAACGTACAACATTGAATTAGAATAAAAATATACTGAGTCGGTTAGCGTGGTATTAGAGATGTGAGAGGTATTAACATCTCATGGACGTAATGGGGCTCGTATGTACGGCAGCTGCAGACTGCCTAAAGAGCCTGTGTCCTCCGTAAGATAGAGTGCAAAAGCTAAACAGCGACTGAGTTAGATTTAAAAGAGCACTAGCCCCCCCCCCAGACATGTTTCACTGCTGAGCAGCGTCTTCAGGGGAGCCCTTAATGTAATTGTACATATATGGACAGTGACGTCAGGGGTTCCGCCTAGGAGCGGAATCCCCGGCCAGACCATCGGCAATGCAAAGGCAGTGGATTCCGCTCCAAGAGTAGTCCCCGACGTCAATGTTCATATATGGATAGTGAGACAAGGGGCTCCGCAGTTAAAGTAGCGCTGTGCCCGGGAATTCCTTGGCGAGTGGTACTAATACAGAAGCAGGGAGCTGATGATCCCTTACATTAGCATTGGATTTAACTGTATCTGCATCCTGAGGACGCAGATACAGTTGACACCAAGATATACCACCGGCCGCTTGGGACAACATAACACCGCCCGGAATCCTGGACTGTCCCGCTGTATCCGGGACGGTTAGGAGGTATGCAGTAAATAGGACCATGCACATGCGCAGATTCCACAGTAAATGCTTGTTCATGAGCCTGCAAAGGAGGAGCTGCTCAGTTTGCCATTAGGGTGATGACTGACGGATAAGGCCTCGTTCACATCTGCACTATTGTCTCTGGTAAAATCACGGCCCCCCGCCTGACGGAAAGCCAATGGAACTTACTAAAGTCATTGGGTTCCGTCGGCAGGTGGAGGTGTCCATTGTGCGACAGAACCGTTGCTTCCGTTATTCCTTTGTTCTACACCACTGACGGAGCAGAACAACAAAACAAACACACCAACGCAGGTGTAAACAGGGCCTTAGAGAGATAACTGAATACAGCAGCTGGCCATAAACTGAAATACACTGTAGGTACAGAAGACAAATGGTAGACCAATTAGAAATGTGATTTATTTAGCAAAATACATACAAGGCAATTTAAAAAAAAAAAAACAGTGCAAAGGTGTACATAGCCTTTAAGCAATCAGGAGGCATATTTTCAGATTCTGCTGGACTTCTCCCATATACCGGCATTTCAGGCATCCTATTGGTCCACGGTGTCCTCAATGCCCACCCCATTTACTTCTTGTTTAGCCACAATGCCCGCACGCCACAGCAAGCTGATAGTGCCCGCCCTAATGGTATATACAGGGGTGATGGAGATTTTATACCGAGATAATGGTGGGCTGGTACATACACGGATAATTGTGGTTATATATGGGGATGATGGCTGGTATATACAGGGATAATGGGAGTCCCTTATATAACCCCATATTCCCTGTATGTTACCCCCAAAAGGAGAGATCAGCAGCACATCGCAGTCCAAAACTCATGGAAAACTATTTTATGTTTCACCCATTCCACCCATCGCTGGATGTGGGTATACTAGGACACATGACTAATATGATAATATTTTAATATAGAATTGTACATCCTAGTATAATAGCTAAAGAAAATTAGCTTATGAGGTTTAGAGTTAGTTATATGTCGAAATTTTTATCTAAGGTATGCGCACCGTGACGGGCGGTAGTCATGTAGACTGAACGCTTCCATGATTTGAATACGCTGTGACGTGGCACATTGGGTCACGTGAACATGGTATACAGGTTACATCAACACTTTCATGATGTATCCAGTGGTTTGCGCTTGGGCATTGGAGATGAAGAAGACTGAAAGTCAACATGGCGTTCTTGGCCGGATGAAGAAGAAAAGAGAACATGAACGACTCCAATCTGAGAAGATGTCACCTGTGAGTCACTGAATTTCACTGCACTGTATTCACTTACACTAACGTTTAAAAGTTTGGGGTCAAACAGACAATTTTGTGTTTTCCATGAAAACTCACACTTATATTTATCAAATGAGTTGCAAAATGACTAGAAAATATAATCAAGACATTGACAAGGTTAGAAATAATGATTTTTATTTGAAATAATAATTTTCTCCTTCAAACTTTGCCTTCATCAAAGAATGCTCCATTTGCAGCAATTACAGCATTGCAGACCTTTGGCATTCTAGCTATTAATTTTCTGAGGTAATCGGGAGAAATTTCACTCCATGCTTCTAGAAGCCCCTCCCACAAGTTGGATTGGCTTGATGGGCACTTCTTTCGTACCATACAGTCAAGCTGCTCCCACAACAGCTCTATGGGGTTGATATCTGGTGACTGCGCTGGCCACTCCATTACAGATAGAATACCAGCTGCCTGCTTCTTCCCTAAATAGTTCTTGCATAATTTGGAGGTGTGCTTTGGGTCATTGTCCTGTTGTAGGATGAAATTGGCTCCAATCAAGCGCTGTCACAGGGTATGGCATGGCGTTGCAAAATGGAGTGATAGCATTTCTTATTCAAAATCCCTTGTACCTTGTACAAATCTCCCACTTTTCCAGCACCAAAGCAACCCCAGACCATCACATTACCTCCACCATGCTTGACAGATGGTGTCAGGCACTCTTCCGGCATCTTTTCAGTTGATCTGCGTCTCACAAATGTTCTTCTGTGTGATCCAAACATCTCGAACTTTGATTCGTCTGTCCATAACACTTTTTTCCAATCTTCCTCTGTCCAATGTCTGTGTGCTTTTGCCCATGTTAATCTTTTCCTTTTATTAGCCAGTCTCAGATATGTTTTTTTCTTTGCCACTCTGCCCTGAAGGCCAGCATCCCGGAATCGCCTCTTCACTCTAGACGTTGACACTGGCGTTTTGCGGGTACTATTTAATGAAGCTGCCAGTTGAAGACCTGTGAGGCGTCTATTTATCAAACTAGAGACTCTAATGTACTTGTCTTGTTGCTCAGTTGTGCAGCGGGGCCTCCCACTTCTCTTTCAACTCTAGTTAGAGCCTGTTTGTGCTGTCCTCTGAAGGGAGTAGTACACACCGTTGTAGGAAATCTTCAGTTTCTTGGCAATTTCTCGCATGGAACAGCCTTCATTTCTAAGAACAAGAATAGACTGTCGAGTTTCACGTGAAAGCTCTCTTTTTCTAGCCATTTGGAGAGTTTATTCAAACCCACAAATGTAATGCTCCAGATTCTCAACTAGCTCAAAGGAAGGTCAGTTCTATAGCTCCTCTAAACAGCAAAACTGTTTACAGCGGTGCTAACATAATTGCACAAGGGTTATCAAGTGTTTTCTAATCATCAATTAGCCTTCTAAGGGCGGATTTACACGAACGTTTAATACATCCGGGCCACCCGCGTGTTTTTCATGCGTGTGGCATGGACCTATGCAAGTCTATGGGGCAGTGCAGACTGTCCGTGATTTTTGCGCAGAGTGAGTCCGCTGCGTAAAACTCACGACATGTCCTATATTTCGGCGTTTTTCGTGCATCATGCACCCATTGAAGTCAATGGGTGCGTGAAAATCACGCGCTCCGCACGGAAGCACTTCCGTGGGATGCGCGTTATTCGCGCAACCGCAGTAAAAGAATGAATGTAAACAGAAAAGCACCACAAACCGAGTGTCATAATGATGGCGAATGCGGGAAAAGCACGCAGCCCCGCACCATATGTACATGACACACGAAGCTGTTAAGTGCCTTTTGTGCATGCAAAACTCCGAGTTTTTTGCGTGCGCAAAATGCACACGCTCGTGTAAATCCGCCCTAACACAGTTAGCAAACACAGTGTACCATTAGAACACTGGAGTGATGGTTGCTGGAAATGGGCCTCTATACACCTATGTAGATATTGCATTAAAAACCAGTCGTTTGCAGCTAGAATAGTCATTTACCACATTAACAATGTATACAGTGTATTTCTGATTAATTGAATGTTATCTTCATTGAAAAAAACTGGTTTTTTTTCAAAAATAAGGACATTTCTAAGTGACCCTAAACTTTTGAACGGTAGTGTATATGGTCTGCAGAATGCCTGTGTAGGACTGATATCTGTCACTATATGGTGGGAATATTGGTCTTTGTTTTACTACACACGACACGTTCTTAGTACACAATTAAGAGTGTTCACATTATTTCTATATAGTTGAAGCGTAGACGCCCAAGAATTATTTACACATCCTTGCATTAAAATATTGTATTACTGTCTGTAGCCTTAGAGGAGAATTTATTAACCTTGCTAAGCCGCTTATCTGGCATAGAAAAGTCACAAAAGTCGCAATTTGCGGGAAAGTTTTTGGTCAGATTACGCTGCCTTTGGTGCTTTTTTGAAAAGTGTGTGGTGCGACAATTTTACTATCATTTACGCCAGTAACGGGTGTAATGTAAAGCACAAATCAATGCCAGATCCGGGCTAGTGTACAATTTTACATTGAGTGTGTAACAAAGGCCTAAGCCAGACCCCGTATCTCCCCCACTAATCAGACTGTCCAATCAGACTGCCTTGTTCCACAAGACATGTTTTGCCCACCCCCCCTAAAAAAAAACTAAAAAGATATATATATCTGAGACAGCGTATCTTTAAGGGTATATTCACACGCTGTGTTTTCAGGCGTATTTCGGGGCGTAAACGCCTTCAAATACGACTGAAAAATCGGTAGCCCAATGCCTACAAACATCTGCCTATTGTATATTAAAACGGCACGGAAAAAGAAGGAGCATGCCACTTCTTGAGCCGTTTTTGGAGATGTTTTTCATTGTGTCAATGGAAAAACAGCTCCAAAAACATCTAGAACTAAACACCTCAAAAAATGTCTTCAACTTCAAAAACGTCTGTAAATCAAAGGCGGTGTTCTCTGAAAACAGCTCTGTAATTTTCAGCCATTTTTTACTTTGCGTGTGAACCCTAAGGCTGGGTTCACACGACCATGATACTTCCGTAATGGACGGAACGTATTTTGACAGCAAGTCCCGGACCGAACACAGTGCAGGGAGCCGGGCTCCTAGCATCATAGTTATGTACGATGCTAGGAGTCCCTGCCTCGCTGCAGGACAACTGTCCCGTACTGTAATCATGTTTTCAGTACGGGACAGTAGTTCCACGGAGAGGCAGGGACTCCTAGCATCGTACATAACTATGATGCTAGGAGCCCGACTACCTGCAGTGTGTTTGGTCCGGGACTTGCGGCCGAAATACGTTCCGTCCATTACGGATGTAATGTGCTTATGTGAATCCAGCCTAAGACTATGTGTAAAGGATTTGCCAGACACAGGTTCTGTGTCGACGCCCGGGGTTAATCAGCCTTCATCAGCTCCAAGGTCTGCTAGAGTGACGCGATCTGTTACCACTCAGGCTGGCAGGCTGAGGAGAGGGAGAACCTATCACAGCCTGGCCTGATAGTTCTAGCTCTTGCTATTTACCTTATTGACCGCTGTTACTTATTAACCCTGGCTTGACTGACTATTCTCCTGCTCTGATTTGCTACTTCGTACTCTCCTGGTTTGTCTCGGCTCGTTCACCACTGCCTGTTGCTCACGGTGTTTCCATGGGCAGCTGCCCCTACCTCCCCCTTTTTCTTCTGTGTGCCTGTAATGGCAGGAAGGAGGTGAAGGGAAAGTGAGCCCTAATCTACCCACCGCCCTGTCCCTGCCTACTTGCAACGGCCCGCCCCAGGCGACGAGGTACAACTGGGCGGCGGTACCTACGCTGTCTAAGTGCATGGGAGAACAAACAGGGAACACGCAAGGGAAGGGGCAGTAGCCCACGGAACACCGCAAGGAAACGGAGCGGTGAACGAATAGTCAGGACCAGGATGAAGTGGAGTATACAAACGGGAGCACGGAGCAGGAAGCAAGCCAGGGGCAAAGCGAAGCAGGTAAAGCGGAACTGCAGCAAGGCAGAAGCACGGCAGAAGCAGGCTGGAGCAAGCAGCAGTGGGGCCAGGAATCCAGAAGAATTACAAGCACTGAGGAAGAGAACACGGCAGGTAATAAAGGACAGGGGGCGGAGCTAACTCCGACTGACCAGGCCGCGATAGGCTCTCCCACTCCTGAGCCTGCCACCCTGGTTGGTGGGAGACGGTGTCAGTATAACAGGTCTGGCCTCAGGTGTGGATTGATTAATCCCAGGAGTATACCTAGACGTAGTACCTGGCAGATCCCTAACAGTACTCCCCCTTTTATGAGGGGCCACCGGACCCTTACTAAGAGGACCCGGCTTAGTAGGGAAGAGAAGGTGGAACCTCCTGATCAATACCCCAGCGTGAACATCACGGGCAGGTACCCAAGTCCTCTCCTCCGGCCCGTATCCTCTCCAATGGACCAGGTACTGGAGGGAGTCCTGGACCATCCTACTGTCCATAATCTTGGCCACCTCGAATTCCACCCCCTCAGGGGTAAGAACGGGAACAGGAGGTTTCCTCGAGGGGGACCAGGACGGGGAGCAGCGTTTGAGGAGGGAGGCATGGAAGACGTCATGTATGCGAAAGGATGGGGGCAGCTCCAGACAGAAGGATACAGGGTTGAGGACTTCAATGATCTTATAAGGTCCAATAAATCGGGGAGCAAACTTCCTGGACGGGACCTTAAGGTGCAAGTTCCTTGACGACAACCAGACCAAATCCCCGATGACAAACCGGGGGTTAGCAGAACGTCTACTATCAGCCTGAATCTTTTGTGCGCTCTGGGACGCCTCTAGGTTCTTCTGAACCTGGGCCCAGACTGTGCACAGTTCCCGATGAACATCCTCTACCTCAGGATTATTGGAACAACAAGGGGAAACGGAGGAGAACCTTGGGTTAAACCCGAAATTACAGAAAAACGGGGAGACCCCTGACGAGTTACTGACCCGGTTATTCAGGGAAAATTCAGCAAGGGGAAGGAATGAGACCCAATCGAATTGACAGTCAGAGATGAAACACCTTAAATATTGTTCCAGGGATTGGTTAGTCCTTTCCGTTTGGCCATTAGTTTCGGGATGGAAGGCGGAGGAGAAGGACAGATCAATCTCCAACTTTTTACAAAAAGCTCTCCAAAATAAGGAAACAAATTGTACCCCTCTGTCAGAAACGATATTGACTGGGGCCCCATGGAGACGCAGGATGTGTTTCACAAACAAAGAAGCTAACGTCTTGGCGTTAGGTAGCTTCTTAAGGGGCACAAAGTGGCACATCTTGCTGAAGCGGTCTACTACCACCCACACCACCGACTTGCCCTGAGATGGGGGCAAATCGGTGATAAAATCCATGGAGATATGGGTCCAAGGTCTCTTGGGAATGGGCAAGGAACGTAGTAGGCCCGCAGGTCGGGACCTAGGGGTTTTGGACCTAGCGCAAACCTCACAAGCGGCGACGTAAGCCCTAACGTCTTTAGGCAACCCAGACCACCAATAGTTTCTGGTAATGAGGTGTTTGGTGCCCAAGATGCCAGGATGACCAGATAGAGCGGAGTCATGGTTTTCCCTGAGTACCCTTAGCCGGTATTGCAGGGGAACAAACAGTTTGTCCCCAGGGACGTTCCCGGGAGCTGAACCCTGATCAGCCGCAATATCAGAAGCTAAGTCAGAATCCGTGGCAGAAACGATTATACAAGGGGGTAAAATACAAGCAGGATCCTTCTCGGAAGGAGGATTGGCCATGAAACTATGTGACAGAGCATCAGCCTTAATATTCTTGGACCCAGCCCTATAGGTAACCAAGAAATTAAATCTGGTAAAGAATAGTGCCCACCGAGCTTGTCTAGGATTAAGCCTCCGGGCCGATTCTAGGAAAACCAGATTCTTGTGATCCGTAAGGACCGTTACCTGGTGTCTGGCCCCCTCCAGGAAGTGCCGCCACTCTTCAAAAGCCCATTTAATGGCTAGAAGTTCGCGGCTGCCAATATCATAGTTACTCTCCGTGGGCGAAAACTTCCTAGAGAAGTAAGCACAGGGGCGGAGATGGGTGAGGGAGCTGGTACCCTGGGACAAGACGGCCCCCACTCCCACCTCGGATGCATCAACCTCCACAATAAATGGCTCCTCTTGGTTGGGCTGAATCAGCACGGGGGCCGAGATAAAGCACTTCTTGAGGGTCTCAAAGGCCTGGACGGCCTCAGGGGGCCAATGGAGGACATCAGCACCCTTGCGAGTAAGGTCCGTAAGAGGCTTAGCTACGACCGAGAAGTTGGCAATAAATCTCCTGTAATAGTTGGCGAACCCTAAAAAACACTGTAACGCCTTAAGGGAGGCAGGTTGGACCCATTCCGCCACAGCCTGAACCTTGGCAGGGTCCATGCGGAATTCATGAGGAGTGAGGATTTGCCCTAAAAATGGTATCTCCTGTACCCCAAAGACACATTTTTTCAGTCTTAGCAAACAAATTATTCTCCCGAAGGACCTGGAGCACCTTCCTGACATGCTCCACGTGGGAGGACCAGTCCTTGGAAAACACCAGTATGTCATCAAGGTACACAACAAGAAAATTACCCAGGTAATCTCTCAGGATTTCATTAATAAAATTCTGGAAGACAGGAGGGGCATTACAAAACCCAAAGGGCATGACCAGGTATTCGAAATGACCCTCGGGCGTGTTGAACGCCGTTTTCCACTCATCCCCCTCTTTGATGCGGATAAGGTTATATGCCCCCCGTAGATCGAACTTAGAAAACCATTGGGCTCCCTGAACCTGATTAAAAAGATCCGTAATCAAAGGAAGTGGGTACTGGTTCCTTACGGTGACCTTATTCAGGTTACGATAATCAATGCACGGCCTAAGACCACCATCCTTCTTCCCCACGAAGAAGAAGCCAGCACCTACAGGAGAAGTCGAGGGGCGAATGAAACCCTTGGCCAGGCATTCTTGGATATACACCCTCATAGCTTCACGTTCAGGACATGAAAGGTTAAATATCCTACCCTTAGGAAGCTTGGCACCAGGCACCAAATCGATGGCGCAATCGTAATCTCTATGGGGGGGGGCAACACCTCGGAGGCCTCCTTAGAAAACACATCGGCGAAGTCCTGAACAAACTCAGGAAGCGTGTTTACCTCCTCCCGGGGAGAAATAGAGTTAACAGAAAGACATGACATACGACATTCATTACCCCATTTGGTAAGCTCCCCAGTATTCCAATCAAACGTGGGATTATGCAACTGCAACCAGGGAAGACCTAATACCAGATCAGACGATAATCCCTGCATCACCAGTACAGAGCACTGCTCCAAATGCATGGAGCCAACCAGGAGTTCAAAAACAGGAGTATGCTGAGTAAAATAACCATTAGCAAGGGGAGTTGAGTCGATACCTACTACAGGAATAGGATAAGGTAAATCAATAAAAGGCATCTTTAGAGACATAGCAAATTCCACAGACATGATATTAGCAGATGAGCCAGAATCCACGAAAGCACTGCCCGTGGCAGACCGGCCAGCAAACGAGACCTGAAAGGGAAGCAAAATCTTATTGCGTTTCACATTAACGGGAAATACCTGTGCGCCCAAGTGACCTCCCCGATGATCACTTAGGCGCGGAAGTTTTCCGGCTTTTTATTCTTGCGCCTGGGACAGGTGTTCAGTAGATGCTTGTCGTCCCCACAGTAGAAGCAGAGACCATTCATTCTGCGAAACTCCCTACGTTGTCGAGGGGACATAGAGGCCCCGAGTTGCATAGGTACCTCCGAGTCCTCCGTGGAGGGGCGAGGGGCCGGGACCTCGGGGGGGGGGGATCGCAGAAAAGTCAGAGGGGAGCACATTGAAACGTTCAAGCTGACGTTCCCTGAGACGTCGGTCAAGTCGTACTGCTAGGGCCATAAACTGGTCAAGGGAGTCAGAAGAGGGGTAGCTAACCAGCAGATCCTTCAGGGCGTCAGATAATCCTAACCTAAACTGGCACCTTAGGGCCGGATCGTTCCACCGAGAAGCTACGCACCACTTTCTAAAATCAGAACAGTATTCCTCAACCGGTCTCCTACCCTGACGTAAGGTCACCAGCTGACTCTCGGCTAAAGCAGTCCTGTCAGTCTCGTCGTAAATGAGTCCGAGGGCAGAGAAAAAACGATCAACAGAGGAAAGTTCAGGGGCGTCAGGAACCAAGGAGAAGGCCCACTCTTGGGGCCCTTCCTGGAGTCGGGATATGATGATACCCACCCGCTGGTTCTCGGAACCTGAGGAGTGGGGTTTTAGGTGGAAATATAGTCTGCAACTCTCCCGGAAGGAGAGAAACGTCTTACGGTCCCCTGAGAACCGGTCAGGTAACTTGAGGTCGGGTTCTAGAGGTGAGGTGAGGGGTACTACTAAGGCAGCGTCACCCTGGTTGACCCTCTGGGCCAGGGCCTGGACCTGTAGGGAGAGGCCCTGCATCTGCTGGGTCAGGGTCTCAAGGGGGTCCATGATAGCGTCAGCGTAGGAGAATGGTAGACTAGGTATGGGCTTGTAATTATGTAATGGCAGGAAGGAGGTGAAGGGAAAGTGAGCCCTAATCTACCCACCGCCCTGTCCCTGCCTACTTGCAACGACCCACCCTAGGCGACGGGGTACAACTGGGCGGCAGTCCCTACGCTGTCTAAGTGCACGGGAGAACAAACAGGGAACACGCAAGGGAAGGGGCAGTAGCCCACGGAACGGCGCGAGGAAACGGAGCGGTGAACGAATAGTCAGGACCAGGATGAAGTGGAGTTTACAAACGGGAGCACGGAGCAGGAAGCAAGCCAGGGGCAAAGCGAAGCAGGTAAAGCGGAACTGCAGCAAGGCAGAAGCACGGCAGAAGCAGGCTGGAGCAAGCAGCAGTGGGGCCAGGAATTCAGAAGAATTACAAGCACTGAGGAAGAGAACACGGCAGGTAATAAAGGACAGGGGGCGGAGCTAACTCCGACTGACCAGGCCGCGATATACTCTCCCACTCCTGAGCCTGCCACCCTGGTTGGTGGGAGACGGTGTCAGTATAACAGGTCTGGCCTCAGGTGTGGATTGATTAATCCCAGGAGTATACCTAGACGTAGTACCTGGCAGATCCCTAACAGTGCCCTTGTCTTGTGTTGTCTGTCTTGCACTTATTGAGTGTAGGGACCGTCGCACAGTTGTACGCCGTCACTTAGGACGGGCCGTGCAAGTAGGCAGGGACTGAGTTGCAGGTAGATTAGGGCTCACCTGTCCGTCTCCCTACCCCGTTTCATTACATAATTTCAGGCCCTATACCTTTTCTTACCCTGGTCCCTGACTCTACTATGGACCCCCTTGAGGCCCTGGCTCAGCAAATGCAGGGTCTCTCCCTACAGGTCCAAGACCTGGCTCAGAGGTTCAACCAGCGTGATGCTACTCAGGTAGTGCCCTTCACCTCACCTCTTGAACCCCACCTCAAGTTGCCTGACCAGTTCTCAGGGGACCGGAAGACTTTTTTCTCTTTTTGGGAGAGTAGTAGACTCTATTTCCAATTAAGACTCCACTCCTCAGGTTCTGAGAGCCAGCGAGTGGGTATAATTAGGTCCCGGCTCCAGGACGGGCCCCCAGGAATAGGCCTTCTCCTTGGCTCCTGACGCCCCTGAACTTTCTTCTGTTGACCTTTTTTTTTCTGCTCTCGGGCTTATCTATGACGAGACTGACAAGACTGCCTTTGCCGAGAGTCAGCTGGTGAATTTACGTCAGGGTAAGAGACCCGTTGAGGAGTACTGTTCTGACTTTGTAAGTGGTGTGCAGCTTCTAGGTGGAATGACCCTGCCTTGAGGTGCTAGTTTAGATTGGGTCTGTCGAACGCCCTGAAAGACCTGTTTGTTAGCTATCCCACTTCAGACTCTCTAGATCAGGCTATGGCTTTAGCGGTACGTCTTGACTGAGGTCTCAGGGAACGACGACTTGAACGTTCTGGTGCCTTCACCTCTGGCTCCCCTATGATGGCTCCAGAGGTTCCATTGCTTCGTTCTTCCACGGAGAACTCGGATTAACAAATGCAACTCGGGGCCTCCGTGCCTCCCCAACAACGTAGAGATTTCCGCAGAAAGAATGGTCTCTGCTTCTACGGTGGGGATGACAAGCATCTATTGAACTCCTGTCCCAGGCGCAAGAATAAGCAGCCGGAAAACTTCCGCGCCTAAGTGTGGAGGTCGCTTGGGCGCACAGGTATTTCCTGCAAACATGAAGCCTAATAAAATCTTGCTTCCCTTTCAGGTCTCTTTTGATGGAAGGTCTGCCACCGGCAGTGCCTTTGTGGATTCAGAGTCTGCTACTAATATTATGTCTGTGGAATTTGCTATGTCTCTAGCTATGCCATTAATTGATTTGCCTAAACCTGTCCAGGTAGTGGGTATTGATTCCACTCCGCTTGCTAATGGTTATTTTATGCAGCATACCCCTGTTTTTGAACTCATTGTTGGCTCCATTCATTTGGAGCAGTGTTCTGTGTTAGTGATGCAGGGGTTATCGTCCGATTTGATTTTAGGCCTTCCTTGGTTGCAGACGCATAATCCCACTTTTAACTGGTATACTGGTGATCTTACTAAATGGGGTAATGAATGCATGACGTCATGTTTTTCTATTAATTTGGTTTCTCTCGTTAATGAGGAGAACACTCTACCTGAGTTTACTCAGGACTTCGCTGATGTCTTTTCTAAAAGGGCCTACGAAGAGTTACCTCCTCATAGAGAGTACGATTGCGCAATCGATTTGGTACCAGGAGCTAAGCTCCCTAAAGGTAGGATATTTAATCTCTCTTGTCCCGAACGTGAGGCCATGAGAGAATATATCCAGGACAGCCTGGCCAAGGGTTACATTCGCCCCTCAACTTCTCCGGTAGGTGCTGGCTTCTTCTTCGTGGGGAAGAAGGATGGTGGTCTTAGGCCGTGCATCGATTACTGAAATTTAAATAAGATCCCTGTAAGGAACCAATATCCCCTTCCTTTGATTCCTGATCTCTTCAATCAGGTTCAGGGAGCCCAATGGTTCTCTAAATTCGATCTTCAGGGGGCTTATAACTTTATCCGGATAAGAGAGGGGGATGAATGGAAGACTGTGTTTAATACACCCAAAAGTAATTTCAAATATCTCGTCATGCCCTTTAGGTTGTGTAATGCTCCCGCAATCCTCCAGAATTTCATAAATTAGATTTTAAGAGACTATCTGGGGGTATTTCTTGTAGTGTACCCTGATGATATACTTGTGTTTTCCAAGGACTGGTCCTCTCACATTGAGCATGTCAGGAAGGTGCTCCAGGCCCTTCGGAAAAGCAAACTCTTTGCAAAAACCGAAAAATGTGTGTTTGGGGTGCAGGAGATAAAATTTTTGGGTCAAATCCTCACTCCTAACAAATTCCGCATGGACCCTGCCAAGGTTCAGGCCGTGGCAGAATGGATCCGCCCTGCCTTCCTGAAGGCCTTAAAGAGTTTCCTGGGGTTTGCTAATTATTATAGGAGATTTATTGCTAACTTCTCGGTCATCGCTAAGCCTCTTACGGACCTCACTCGTAAAGGTGCTGATCTCCTCCACTGGCCTCCGGAGGCGGTCCAGGATTTTGAGGTCCTTAAGAGGTGCTTTGTCTCTGTCCCAGTGCTGATTCAGCCTAACCAAATGAAGCCATTTATTATGGAGGTTGACGCCTCCGAGGTGACAGTGGGTGTTGTCTTGTCCCAGGGTACTAGGTCTCTCACCCATCTCCGTCCCTGTGCCTACTTCTCCAGGAAGTTCTCCTTCACTGAGAAAAACTATGATGTTGGCAACCGCAAACTCTTAACCATTAAATGGGCATTTGAAGAGTGACGTCACTTCCTGGAAGGGGCTAGGCACCAGGTAACGGTCCTTACTGACCACAAGTATCTGGTTTTCCTAGAATCTGCCAGGAGGCTAAACCCGAGACAAGCTCTATGGGCGTTGTTTTTTACGAGATTAAACTTTGTGGTTACCTATAGGGCTGGGTCAAAAAATATTAAAGCTGATGCTCTGTCGCGTAGCTTCATGGCCAGCCCTCCTCCTGAGGAGGATCCCGTTTGTATTTTGCCCCCAGGTATAATCATATCCTCTGTGGATTCAGACTTATTCTCCGAAATTGCTGCTGATCAAGCTTCTGCTCCCGAGAACCTTCCTGAGAACAAGCTATTTGTTCACCTGCAATTCCGGCTAAGGTTGCTCAGGGAGAATCATGACTCCACACTATCTGGCCATCCAGGCATCCTGGGTACCAAGCACCTCATTTCTAGAACCTATTGGTGGCCTGGGTTGCTTAAAGACATTAAGGCCTACGTCGCCGCTTGTGAAATTTGTGCTAGGTCCAAGACTCCCAGGTCCCGACCTGTGGGCTTACTATGTTCTTTGCCCATTCCCCAGAGACCTTGGAACCGTATCCAGGGCCGCCATCAGGAATTTCAGGGCCCCATACAGCTAAATTTTCTGGGCCCCCTACCGTGGCACCGCCTGTTAACGGTACTCCGTCCTGCACTATATCATGCTACCAAGGGCCGCCATCAGGGGGGGGTATTAAGGGTACTGATGTGAGGGGCCCGGCCAAACCTAATTGAAAGGGGCAGGCTTTCACAATGGGGCCCGTTTTTTTCACCAAAAGAATGTCGTGAGCTGCGGGCCCCCCCACTCGTCATGGGGGCCGTTAAACACCGCCCGCCCGCGCGACCGATCGCTCGCACCTGCAAACTCCCGCACGTGCGCACTCGCGAGCGTCTGCGAGCACGCACCCGCGGCCGAACGCACCCGCAACCGCACGCACCCGCGACCGCCCGCGCGCGCACCCGCGACCGCCTGGAACCGCGCACCGAATTTTGAGGCAGATTTTGACCTGCCCACACTATCTTGCCACGTTTTTTGCCTGCGGCAATTGAGGATAGCAGACAAAAAACACACCGAAAAATGCATTTTCTGCCTCCCATTGATTTCGATGGGAGGTCAGGGGCGGAAGAGCGGCAAGAAAGGACGTGCTGATTTTTCTTTTTTCCGCGACTGGTTCCCTTTGAATTCAGATTAAATCAATGGGAGGCGGTTTTGGAAGTTGTTTGGTGCTGATTCTGACGCAGTGTCTGAGTCAATATCAAGGCCCAAAAACTCTGTGAACTGGGCCTTATTGTTAGGGCTTATTCAGACGAACGTGTAATACATCCGTGCAACGCGCGTGATTTTCACGCGCCTCGCACGGACCTATGTTACTCTATGGGGCCGTGCAGACTGTCAGTGATTTTCACGCGCCTCGCACGGACCTATGTTACTCTATGGGGCCGTGCAGACTGTCAGTGATTTTCATGCGCCTCGCACGGACCTATGTTACTCTATGGGGCCGTGCAGACTGTCCGTGATTTTCACGCGCCTCGCACGGACCTATGTTACTCTATGGGGCCGTTCAGACTGTCAGTGATTTTCCCGCAGCGTGTGTCCTCTGTGTAAAACTCACAACATGTCCTATATTTGTGCATTGTTCGCGCATCACGCACCCATTGAAGTCAATGGGTCCGTGAGAATCACGCCCAGCACTTCCGCAGCATTATAAACTATGAATGAAAACAGAAAAGCACCACGTGCTTTTCTGTTCACAAACATACAAACAGAGTGTCATAATGATGGCATCATACGCTGCTGCCACACGGAGCTGTTATGGACCTTTTGCATGCGCAAAACGCCACTTTTTTGCGCGTGCAAAAAACACACACTTGTGTAAATCCGGCCTTAGGGTAGGAACACACTAGGCATGAAAACTGCAACATATTTTATTGTGGAAAATCCGCAGCGTATTACAGTCGCAGCCGAGTGGATGAGATTTGAACAAATCTCATCCACACGCTGCAAAAAAAATTGACCTGCAGTGTGGCTTTTTAAGCTGCAGCATGCCCATTTATTCTGTGGAATCGCTGCTCCTCTGTTGCGGAAATGCTGCGGTTCTGCCGCAAAAATCACAAATGAGAAAAAAAAAAGGCACTTTATAAAAAAGTTTAGACTTACCCCGGCCATAGTTTAGGTGACGCATCTCTCTCTTCTGAACGTAGCCCCGCCTCCTGGGATGACGCTGTAGACCATGTGACCGCTGCAGCAGTCACATGGGATGAAACGTCATCACAGGAGGCCGGGCTGCGCTAAGAATAAAGGATCGTGACACCTAAATCTCATCCCCTCGTCTGCGACTGTAATACGATGCGGATTTTCCACAATAAAATGTGTTGCATAAAATCAGCAGTGTTCATGCCGTTCCTGCGTTTTTGTCTGATGTCCTCAATGGCCGCAGGTTAAAAACGCAGCAAAAAACGCGGCAAGATAGTGTGAGCAGGTCAAAATCTGCCTCAAAATTCTTTAAGGAATTTTGAGGCAGATTTTTTCGTCCTGCAAAATACTCTGTGTGAACAGGGCCATACATGATCAGCACTTTGAGACACTTTACTCACTGCCAGAAGAGCTGCTGGCTCCCACTCCAGTCCTCGTCAGGCGATGTCTTCGGTCCAGATGTCCAGTCCTTTACCTCCAGGCTCCAGAAAATGGCGGGGATCGTAGAACTCCTGCCGCCGCGCAACAACTGGACTCCTCCCCCTCTCCTTATACAGCTACGCTCTGGAGGAGGAGGTAGAGGAGGAGGCGGTGAAGGAGGCGGCGGCGGAGGCGGAGGAGGCGGAGGAGGAGGCGGTCCAGCAGGTAACTAGTCTGTGCGCTGCTCTCCCTGTGTGGCTGTCCTTGCCAGTAGTTTGGCATTATTCTTGTGGTGCGGGCGCACCGCTTCCCTCTTGCCGGCGGGCACGCGCGGGTTGCGCGTCGGCACACCCGGTCGTTCGCGCGGGGGCGCGCGCCTGCAGTCCTTCGTGCGCGCGCGCTTGTGCGGTCGAGCGCGAGCGCAAGCGGGCGGTGTTTGACGGCAGTGTTTGACGAGAGGGGGGCCCGCAGCTCACGACATTGTTTTGGTGAAAAGAACAGGCCTGTTTTTTTCTACCAAAGGCAAGTCGCGGCAGTTGCCGGGCCCCCCTTTCAATTAAGTTTGGCCGGGCCCCCTACAGTAGTACCCCTAATACCCCCCTGATGGCGGCCCTGCCCATACCTCCATGGATTTTATCATCGATCTGCCTCCGTCCCAAGGCAAGTCGGTGGTGTGGGTTGTAGTAGAACGCTTCAGTAAGATGTGCCACTTTGTACCCCTCAAGAAACTACCCAATGCCAAGACGTTAGCTACCTTGTTTGTCAAACACATCCTGCGTCTCCATGGGGTTCCGGTCAATATTGTTTCTGACAGAGGGGTACAATTTGTTTCATTGTTTTGGAGAGCTTTCTGTAAGAAGCTGGAGATTGATCTGTCCTTTTCCTCGGCCTTCCATCCTGAAACTAATGGCCAAACTGAGAGGACTAATCAGTCTCTAGAACAATATTTAAGGTGTTTTTATCTCAGACTGTCAAGATGATTGGGTCTCCTTCATTCCCCTCACCGAGTTTTCCCTTAATAACCCGGTCAGTAACTCTTCGGGGGTTTCCCCCTTTTTCTATAATTTTGGGTTTAATCCACGGTTGTCCTCCGTTTCACCTGGTGGTTCCAACAATCCCAAGGTAGATGTCGTTCATCGGGAACTGTGCACAGTCTGGGCCCATGTTCAGAAGAACCTTGAGGCGTCCCAGAGCATCCAAAAGACTCAGGCAGATAAAAGACGTTCAACTAACCCTCTGTTTGTGGTCGGGGATCTGGTGTGGCTGTCTTCTAAAAATGTGCGCCTTAAAGTTCCGTCCAAGAAGTCTGCTCCCCGGTATATAGGGCCGTACAAAATCATTGAGGTCCTCAACACTGTCTCCTTCTGGCTGGAGTTACACCCATCTTTTCAGATACACGTGTTCCATGCCTCTCTTTTGAAAAGCTGCTCCCCATCATTGGCTACATCGAGGAAACCTCCAGTCCCTGTTCACACTCCGGATGGGGTAGAATTCGAGGTAGCCAAGATTGTGGACAGCAGGATGGTCCAAGGCTCCCTCCAGTACGTGGTCCATTGGAGAGGATACGGGCCTGAGGAGAGGACTTTGGTACCCGCCCGGGATGTTCACGCCGGTATATTGCTCAGGAAGTTCCATCTTCGTTTCCCCAACAAGCCAGGCCCACCTCGGAAGGGTCCAGTTGCCCCTCATAAAAGGGGGTGCACTGTAAAGGGTTTGCCAGACACAGGTTCTATGTCGACGCCCGGGGTTAATCAGCCTTCATCAGCTCCAAGGTCTACTAGAGTGACGCGATCTGTTACCACTCAGACTGGCAGGCTGAGGAGAGGGAGAACCTATCACAGCCTGGCCTGACGGTTCTAGCTCCTGCCCTTGGTCTATTTTTACCCTCACTTGCAGCATGTTCTTGTCTGTGATTGTCTTGTTACCTGGCTCTGCGATTCTTGCTATTTACCTTATTGACCGCTGTTACTTATTAACCCTGGCTTGACTGACTATTCTCCTGCTCTGATTTGCTACTTCTTACTCTCCTGGTTTGTCTCGTCTCGTTCACCACTGCCTGTTGCTCACTGTGTTTCCATGGGCAACTGCCCCTATCTCCCCCTTTTTCTTCTGTGTGCCCTTGTCTTGTGTTGTCTGTCTTGCACTTATTGAGCGTAGGGACCGTCGCCCAGTTGTACGCCGTCACTTAGGACGGGCCGTGCTAGTAGGCAGGGACTGAGTTTCGGGTAGATTAGGGCTCACCTGTCCGTCTCCCTACCCCGTTTCATTACACTATGACACCTGATAGCTCTGCTACTTGATAGGAGACAGCGGCTCATCAGACAGTATCACATATAACATGCTTAGATACAACGGCTTAGCAGACAGTATCACACATGCTAACCCCAATTAGAAGGTTAGTTGTGAAAAAATTTCTTATGGTGTTTTTCGAAAAAAAGTCACTTGAACTAGTATCATTTAAACAGTTAACCGATGAATGGCGCTGTTTATGTGGAATTTACCCTGCGGACTAATGTACCATATAATGTATTCAAAAAAATGTAAAAAAACCTACATTTTGTGGGGTGAATTGAAAAAAAACCTGTAATTCCGCCATTTCTGTTTTGATTTTACAATGTTCATCGGGCGGCATGAATTGCATGATAACTTGATTCTGCGGGTCGTTACGATTATGGCGATACCAAATTTATATAGTTTTATTTTTTACAAAATAATTTGTTTTTGTGACGCTGCATTCGAAGATGAACTGCATAGTTTTTCAATGCAACAGCACTTCATAGGACGGGAAGGGGTTAAAACCCACTCTCTGAAGCCCCCCTTCAAGATACATTTCAACTAATGTGGTCCCCATGGCAGAAATGTCTTTCCATCTGGCACCTCCAGCAGACTCCTTTCAGTCTAGTTTATAGTTACATAGTTAGTACGGCTGAAAAAAGACACATGTCCATCAAGTCCAACCAAGGGAAGGGAAAAGGGAAGGAAAAATTTCTACACATAGGAGCTAATATTTTTTTGTTCTAGGAAATTATCTAACACTTTTTTAAAGCCATCTACTGTCCCTGCTGTGACCAGCTCCTGCGGTAGGCTATTCCATAAATTCACCGTTCTTACTGTAAAGAAGCCTTGTCGCCTCTGCAGCTTGAACCTTTTTTTCTCCAGACGGAGGGAGTGTCCCCTTGTTTTTTGAGGGGGTTTTACAAGGAACAGGATATCACCATATTTTTTGTATGTGCCATTAATATATTTATATAAGTTAATCATGTCCCCCCTTAGTCGTCTTTTTTCAAGGCTAAATAGGTTTAATTCTTTCAATCTTTCCTCATAACTTAAATTCTCCATGCCCCTTATTAGCTTCGTTGCTCTTCTTTGTATTTCTTCCAACTCCAGGGCATCCTTTCTATGAACTGGAGCCCAGAACTGAACTGCATATTCTAGATGGGGCCTCACTAATGCTTTGTAAAGTGGCAATATTACATCTCTGTCCCTCGAGTCCATGCCTCTTTTAATACACGACAATATCTTGCTGGCCTTTGAAGCAGCTGATTGACACTGCATGCTGTTATTGAGTTTATGATTTACAAGAACACCCAGATCCTTCTCAACAAGTGAATCCGCCAGTGTAGCTCCCCCTAGGACATATGATGCATGCAGGTTGTTGGTACCCAGATGCATAACTTTACATTTATCTACATTAAACTTCATTTGCCAAGTGGACGCCCAAACACTTAGTTTGTTTAAATCTGCCTGCAATTCACAAACATCTTCCATAGTCTGAACTATATTACATAGCTTGGTGTCATCTGCAAAAATAGAAATAGTGCTATTAATCCCATCCTCTATATCATTAATAAATAAGTTGAATAATAGTGGTCCCAGCACTGAACCCTGGGGTACACCACTTATAACCGGTGACCATTCAGAGAAGGAATCATTGACCACAACTCTCTGGATACGGTCCTTGAGCCAATTCTCAATCCAATTACAAACTATATTTTCTAAACCTATAGTCCGTAATTTACCCATTAGGCGTCTATGGGGGACAGTGTCAAATGCCTTTGCAAAGTCCAAAAACACTAAATCCACAGCGGCCCCTCTGTCTAGACTTCTGCTCACCTCTTCATAAAAACAGATTAGGTTAGTTTGACAACTTCTGTCCTTAGTAAAACCATGCTGGCTGTCACTTATAATGCTATTTATTGTCACATAATCCTGTATATAGTCCCTCAATAGCCCCTCAAACATTTTCCCCACGATGGATGTTAAGCTTACTGGTCTATAATTACCCGGGGAAGACCTAGAGCCCTTTTTTGAAAATAGGCACCACATTTGCCCTGCGCCAGTCCCTTGGCACTATACCAGTCACTAGAGATTCTCTGAATATTATGAAAAGGGGGACAGAAATAACTGAACTAAGCTCTTTAAGAATTCTAGGGTGTAACCCATCTGGTCCCGGAGCCTTGTGCACATTTATTTTATTTAATTTAGCTTGGACCATCTCTACATTCATCCAATTCAGTATATCAACTGATATATTAACAGCACTGGCACCGGCTACATCAGCTGCTCTTTCTTCAGTTGTATATACAGAGCTAAAGAACCCATTTAGTAACTCTGCCTTCTCTTGATCCCCTGTGATCAACTCCCCATTACCATTATCTAGGGGTCCTACATGTTCAGACCTTGGCTTTTTTGCATTTATATGCTTGAAGAATTTTTTAGGATTTGTTTTACTATCCTTGGCCACCTGCCTTTCATTTTGTATTTTTGCTAATTTTATTACATTTTTACAGATTTTATTAAGCTCTTTATATTTTACAAAGGCTACAGCTGTACCCTCAGATTTGTATTTTTTAAATGCCCTTTTTTTGTCATGTATTGCCCCTTTCACAGAAGGTGTAAGCCATGTGGGGTTTAATTTGAGTCGTTTATACTTATTACCTGTAGGAATAAATTTTGCACTATAATAACTCAAAGTAGATTTGAAAATCTCCCATTTATCATTTGTTCCATTATTTGACATTAGTTCTTCCCAGTCCATATCCTGAATTGCAGCCCTCATCCTGGGGAAATTGGCTTTCTTAAAATTAAATGTTTTTGCCCTCCCAGCCTGCGTTTGTTTTTTACAGTATAGGTAAAATGTAACTATATTGTGATCACTGTTACCGAGGTTTTCACAAACATTGACATTCCCAACAAGATCTGCATTATTAGAAATGACCAGATCCAACAGAGCTTCACCTCTAGTCGGGTCTTCCACAAACTGGCCCATAAAATTTTCCGGCAACAGGTTGAGGAAATGTCTCCCCTTTGCAGTTGAAGCCGAACCATGACACCAATTAATATCCCGGAAATTAAAATCTCCCATTATCACTACAGTACCCGCCTGTGCAGCCCGCTCCATCTGTTTATATAGCTGAACTTCCATCTCCTCAGTTATATTGGGGGGTCTATAGATTACACCAAAAGTAATTTTTTCAGTGTTTACCTCCCTTTCTAGTTCCACCCACAAGGTTTCAACCTCCTCACAGTCTTCACCCACTATTGTCTCTTTCACACTCGCCTTCATATCACTTCTCACATACAGACATACACCACCGCCTTTCCTATTTGTCCTGTCTTTACGAAAAAGTGTAAAACCCTGTAGATTTACAGCCCAGTCATGTGAAGAGTCCAGCCATGTTTCAGCAACACCAACTATATCTATATTTTCTTCCAGTATCAAGGCCTCCAGCTCCCCCATTTTACTTGCTAGACTTCTGGCATTTGTGAACATACACTTTAACTTGCCTGTCAGTTTTTCACTTTTATTATCAGAAATGTGATTTGACATTAATCGGTCCTTTTTATTTACACTGATGTTTTGTAACGAAAGGATCTCCTTATCCTGTTGTCCAGTCCTCTCCCCACATTCTGTTTCTCCCCCCACCAATATAGTCTGACCCCTCTCTAACCTGGCTACCCCTTTTTTTTCTACATTGACCTCCCTCCTCAGCCCTAGTTTAAATACTCCGCCACCCCAGCTAGAATTCTCTCCCCCAGCACAGCGGACCCCCTTCCATTTAGGTGCAAATCATCTGCAGAATACAGTTTGTACCCCAATGAAAAGTCAGCCCAGTGCTCTAGGAACCCAAATCCTTCTCCTCTACACCAAGACTTCAGCCATGCATTTAACTCCCTAAGCTCCCGCTGTCTTTCCTGTGATGCGCATGGCACAGGCAGTATTCCTGAGAATACAACCTTGGAGGTCCTTCCCTTCAGCTTGTAGCCTAGTTCTTTAAAATTATTCTTAAGGCTCCTCCACCTACCATTTATTCTGTCGTTGGTACCGACATGGACCACGACAGCTGGATCATCACCAGCCCCTCCCAGCAATTTGTCCACCCGTTCCACCACATGCCGAACCCTGGCACCAGGGAGACAGCAAACCATTCGGTTGAGGTGGTCTTGGCGACAAATAATTCTATCCGTCTTCCTGATTATAGAATCCCCTACGACTATCAATTGTCTTGGCTTACCTGCATTACCATCCCGCCGACTACTAGCTGGGCTGTTCTCCCGGCTGTTAGGGAGATCAGTATCCACTAGGGCTGCCATTTCTGAGACTGACACCCTCGCATCATCACCCAACTTGGCAATTTTGCCTGGAATGTCAGAAACCGGATCGGCCTTCCTTGTCTTTGACCCCTTTCTACTGCCCCTAAATACATTAACCCAGCTACTTACCTGATCCTGCTCACCCATGTCTTCACCCTCCAGTTGTAACCCACTAACTGCATGCTCTGTGAGCAGCAAGCTCCGTTCAAAATTGTCTATCCTCCTCAGTGTTGCATTCTGCTCCTCCAGATCTCTAATACGAGCTTCCAGGTGAACAATATGCTCACATCTGCCACAGAGATATTCACCCTGGAACTCCGGCTCCAGTCGTGCATACATATGGCAAACTGTGCACTGAAGAAAACCTCCAATCTTGCTGTCCATTATCCCAGTTACAAAAAAACAGCGAACAGGTGTTAACCAAAAAGATAAAGAAGTAGAAGAGCACTTACTTGGGCTTTAACTCCTCTTTTCAACTCCGGTTTTTGGAACTCCACTTAATATACAAACCACTTGCTATTCAAGCCACAGAGCAGGCTCTACAGAGTAGTGAGGCCTGATTTATACCACCTGGTAGCAGCTAAGCCCTCCCCCTTACTCAGCTACTCAGGAAACTGCAAAGGAAAAAAAAGGTTACAAATTATGTCACTTTTGCAAACTTTGTAGCAAGCAAGCAATCAATACATATATCACATACAATGGCCCCCCAAGTTTGATTTCTTTTACCTCAGAGTTCCTCTTTTTCCCTTTTTTTTATTTCTTCTCTCCCCCTTTTTTTAAACTATTTCTAACAGGGGCTGTGCAGGATTAGACAAATATGGCTGCTTTCTTCCAAAAACAGCACCACACCTATCCACAGGTTGTATTTGGTATTGCAGGTTTGCTCCATTGAAGTGAATGGTAATGAGCTGTAATACGACACACAACCTATGGACAGGTGTGGTGCTGGTTTTTGGAGAAAGCAGACAAGTTATCTTATCCTGGAGAACTCTTTGTCATGGATTGTTCTTGTGCGGAGATACTCCCTGCAATATCCCTTTTCCTTTATGGCCAATGATATGTTCTATTCAGCTTTATGGCCTCTGTGGTAAGTACACTGCCAATCATTAAAGGGTTAACACAAATGTTTATGACATAAAGAAGATTCCATATTAGAAGGTTTTACTGCCACATTCAGCGCCATATTGGATGGGACTGAGGACCTTGAGCTTGACTTCCCCACCAATGCCAACCTGATGTAATTTGGAGGTTCTAGCAGGGAAACCCTTCACCCCAGACCACTTCTTCATCACAGTGATGCCATCCTCTTCATACAGGTTGTCTGTAATAGAGGGGGGTTTCCAGCAGGAGATCCCTCTCTATTAGCCGGAGCGGAGACAGGTGCTACAAGGAGGCATCTGGAGGACCCGTCTCATCCGTGGATCACCCATTCATTTTAATGGGTGCCCAGGAAGAGAGACACCCGCCTAGCCAACCAGATCAGCCGATTTATGTGTTTTATGTCGTTCGTTCGTTCGTTCGTTCGTTCGTTCGTTCGTTCGTTCGTTCGTTCGTTCGTTCGTTCGTTCGTTCGTTCGTTCGTTCGTTCGTTATTGTAATGTCTTTCCTTGAAAATCTGAGAAAATGTACAAATTCTGTTACAAATGATATTTTGGCACCTTCTAAGCCCAGAGGAAGGGCAATCCTCCAGCCATGGTTTCCCAGAGGTTTCCCCCACAGGGGGTTTTTCCTTTCCTGCGTGCTGGAGGGTGACTCTTCGTGAGTCGGAGGTTTGCCATTTTGGGTTTGGTCATATAATATAATAAAAGTTTTGACCATTTAACACCCAATTATAATGTTTTGTGTCTTTATTTTGCATGACTAGGGGTAAGTCGAGTGATGTATGTGTATGCAAATTACACTTACCTATATATCTGTTCCCCATTCATAACCCACACCTTTCTCTCAAGAAGACTCGACTCCGAGGGTTTGGATAAAGTGGCCACAGCAGCCATTTTATTAAGAAATAAATATAAAAGTTAGTTAACTCAATTAACCATAAATAAATAATATCCATATTATTTATTAACAAAAACAATAATAAATCAATAATGCACGAACCATAAATTATAACCCATTCACGTCAGACACCACTGACAAACAAACATTAACACATAGACTAGGAGAAGTCCTTGGAGCTATTGTGATACCCAGGAAAATTGCTGTTTATTTACGGTCATTCTACTGTTGCTTTAGTATGCAGGTTTTAATGTGCTTTATTCTGTAATCATGGTTGGTACTGAATTCACTTCCCTATATGACTCAGCAGACACATAAATGGGCTGTTTCACCTTAAGATGTATTCTCCAGAGAGAGGGGAGGGGTGTAGCTAGCTGGGACACAGGAACAAACCTCACTGAGTGCAGCAGTGTGGAGCAGAGGAGTGCAGCAGTGTGGAGCAGAGGAGTGCAGCAGTGTGGAGCAGAGGAGTGCAGCAGTGTGGAGCAGAGGAGTGCAAATGTGAGGAGAATTGGAGGAATTACAGAGTCAGGGAGGTGAAGCAGGTACCACCATTTGCAATACCCTGTGATATGTTTATACTACTTAAAGACATTGCCTCTGTGACAAAAGTAACCACCAAGCATATTGTGCCCAGTAAAGTTACTGTGAATGTTTATTGAACCCTGTCTCTTGGAACATCCTTATTTCGGGGTACACCACATAACATCCCAGGGGACAGAGAACAGTGTATCCCACAGGCACCACTTATTTCACTGGTTCTGCGGCCCGAGGAGCGGTAGAGAGAAAGTGCGCCACCGTGACCAAAGGGCGCGAAAACCAACTTGAGCTCAGAGAGCCCCGCCCACCACGACTCGGCGCCCGCGTTACCACACATAGTGATGTATTCTGCAGATTATTACACCACTAACCTCTCTGGAGAGCTGCAGAACATTGCTCTGTCCTCTCTACCTCCTGACAGATACATAGTGATGTATTCTGCAGATTATTACACCACTGACCTCTCTGGAGATCTGCAGAACATTGCTCCTCTACCTCCTGACAGATACATAGTGATATATTCTGCAGATTATTACACCACTGGCCTCTCTAGAGATCTGCAGAACTTTGCTCTGTCCTCTCTACCTACTGACAGATACACAGTGATATCTTCTGCAGATTATTACACCACTGTCCTTTCTAGAGATCTGCAGAACATTGCTCCTCTACCTCCTGACAGATATATAGTGATATATTCTGCAGATTATTACACCACTGACCTCTCTAGAGATCTGCAGAACATTGCTCTGTCCTCTCTACCTCCTGACAGATACATAGTGATATATTCTGAAGAATATTACACCACTGACCTCTCTGGAGATCTGCAGAACATTGCTTCTCTACCTCCTGACAGATATATAGTGATATATTCTTCAGATTATTACACCACTGACCTCTCTAGAGATCTGCAGAACATTGCTTCTCTACCTCCTGACAGATACATAGTGATATATTCTGCAGATTATTACACCACTGACCTCTCTGGAGATCTGGAGAACATTGCTCCTCTACCTCCTGACAGATACATAGTGATATATTCTGCAGATTATTACACCACTGACCTCTCCGGAGATCTGCAGAACATTGCTCCTCTACCTCCTGACAGATAAATAGTGATATATTCTGCAGATTATTACACCACTGACCTCTCTAGAGATCTGCAGAATATTGCTCTCTCCTCTACTTCCTGACAGATACATAGTGATATATTCTGCGGATTATTACACCACTGACCTCTCTAGAGATCTGCAGAACATTGCTCCTCTACCTCCTGACAGATACATAGTGATATATTCTGCAGATTATTACACCACTGACCTCTCTGGAGATCTGCAGAATATTGCTCTGTCCTCCCTACCTGTTAATAGATACATAGTGATATATTCTGCAGATTATTACAACACTGACTTCTCTAGGGATCTGCGGAACATTGCTCCTCTACCTCCTGACAGATACACAGTGATATATTCTGCAGATTATTACACCACTGACATCTCTGGAGATCTGAAGAACATTGCTCCTCTACCTCGTGACAGATACATAGTGATATATTCTGCAGATTATTAAACCACTGACCTCTCTGGAGATCTGCAGAACATTGCTCCTCTATCTCCTGACAGATACACAGTGATATATTCTGCAGATTATTACACCAATGACCTTTCTGGAGATCTGCAGAATGTTGCTCTGTCCTCTCTACCTGCTGATAGATACTTATTGATATATTCTGCAGATTATTACACCTATGACTTTTCCACACCCTTATGATCCCTGTAGATAAAAGGCTCCCTGGATAAATTCCCCAATATATATGTAACACCTGCAGAGAAAGCATTGTGTATAGAGGATGCTGCAGTTAATGTCAAGCAGGGACTCACATCAACAGACATTAGCACCTCTTCTTCTGAAGGAGAGACAGTGGCCATTTTTGGGAGAGACACATGGTCAGGAGATAGGGAGACTGTGAGTGCATTGCAGTGAGTAGAGAGTCCTGCACTGGGGCACACAGCACAGAGACCCAGAGACAGTCCTGACAGCCCAGCAGCTCACTGTATGAGAGGAAGAAATGCTGCAGCAGCATCCCCTCTGCAAAACAGCCTGATTCCAGGGAGGTTCCTTGCTCTGCAGCACTGGAGGATTTTGCCTGCCACTCCATTGTCTTCCACGCGTCTGAACACTGCGGCCCCGAGCTGGATCCCGGGGGGAATATCATCTTTGCTGCAAGAAGTAGTGAGTACACATTGATGGAACTTATTGTGCTGATATTGAGGACTTAGTGAGAGATCTGTTCTTGAGAGGAATTCCAGTAATTAAGTGCACCAACGGTTACAGAAAAGCTCGCCAACGTCCGCGGCAACAGGGCCCCAACGTTTGGACTGTGTTCATTGCATTACTGCAGCCATTAGTAACATTATAATGTAACAGTAACAGTATAAGCGCGTGCCGGCTATTACCAGCAGTATAAGTGTGTGCCGGCTATTACCAGCAGTATAAGTGCGTGCCGGCTATCACCAGCAGTATAAGTGTGTGCCAGCTATTACCAGCAGTATAAGTGCGTGCCGGCTATTACCAGCGGTATAAGTGCGTGCCGGCTATTACCAGCAGTATAAGCGCGTGCCGGCTATCACCAGCAGTATAAGTGCGTGCCGGCTGTTACCAGCAGTATAAGCGCGTGCCGGCTATTACCAGCAGTATAACCGGGTGCCGGCTATCGCCAGCAGTATAAGCGCGTGCCGGCTATCGCCAGCAGTATAAGCGCGTGCCGGCTATCGCCAGCAGTATAAGCGCGTGCCGGCTATCGCCAGCAGTATAAGCGCGTGCCGGCTATCGCCAGCAGTATAAGCGCGTGCCGGCTATCGCCAGCAGTATAAGTGCGTGCCGGCTATCACCAGCAGTATAAGTGTGTGCCGGCTATCACCAGCAGTATAAGTGTGTGCCGGCTTTTACCAGCAGTATAAGTGCGTGCCGGCTATTACCAGCGGTATAAGTGTGTGCCGGCTATTACCAGCAATATAAGCGCGTGCCGGCTATCACCAGCAGTATAAGTGCGTGCCGGCTATTACCAGCAGTATAAGCGCGTGCCGGCTATCACCAGCAGTATAAGCGCGTGCCGGCTATCACCAGCAGTATAAGTGCGTGCCGGCTATTACCAGCAGTATAACCGGGTGCCGGCTATTACCAGCAGTATAAGCGCGTGCCGGATATCGCCAGCAGTATAAGCGCGTGCCGGCTATCACCAGCGGTATAAGCGCGTGCCGGCTATCACCAGCAGTATAAGTGCGTGCCGGCTGTTACCAGCGGTATAAGTGCGTGCCGGTTATCACCAGCGGTATAAGCGCGTGCCGGCTATCACCAGCAGTATAAGTGTGGGTGAGTGATCATTATCCTGTGTGGGTCACTGATAAACTGTATATGCTTGGTGAAGACAGTATCCTAACCCTTTGTTATCCCCATAACATTTCTGGAAATATTGATGTGTTGTACCAGCCAGGCCTGGCATATAGCTCATGCCCACCACTAGGGGGTCAATCACACAGAACTGTAACTGTTATGTCATTTGTGCTTTATTTCTTTATTTGCATCATTCTTATTTAGATCGCCCTTGTTTACCTTTCCCTAAATAAAACGGTTGAGTAGTTTCACCATAACCGCTTGTGAGTGTGTACTGAGCTCAGGTGGGGGTTTCCCGAGTCGACCTCTGGCAGAAGAGGAAGACCCTCCTGCTTTCGTATAGAGCTCCTAGCAAGATTCGGGTGGAGGCACTGCGCCATAGTGAGGTGAGAACTACAATACACCCTGCCTACAGAGGTCGGCCCAAAGGGGTGTTACACATATATTGTAATTGACAGATTTTGACATGATATTGATCACTTTTTAGCCCAACGTTTAGTTGATCTGTCCCAATCTCCACAGTAAAGTGTCCATAGGTCTCCACTAAATCGACAGGGGTAAAAATAAAGTGTCCTTTTGGCCTAAGTCAGTCTGGTATACGTTATTCCATACAACGGAATCCCTCAAGAAATGTACAATGCGTGGTGTATGTTTTTAAGCATGGGAGACTATGGGTGATGTATACCACTATATAGCCAACATCACAGGCCTCCGTTTCATGTATACGTCATAGGATTTACAATAGATTTTCATGACATGTATATGTTAAATTGATCCGTCGATGGGAGTCAGATGCCTGTAACAGATGCCTAACAGTGGCATCCCTCACCTATAGGCTATTATGGCATCCGTTTAACGTATATGTATTGAAAGGGGTCATGAGAGATAATGACGCATACATTTAATGTACGCTATTGTAGTCTATGCTTGGCAGATGCCACTGTTTAGTATCTGTCACTGTCTATGTTTAACGTATATGTCGGGAGCTGTTCCTGGCATATACATTAAGTGGAGGCTAAAAACATGATGTGATGGGGACTTATAGACTTTTCTAGACTGATATTAGTTGGAAACACAGTAAACTGACTTCTCGTGATCTAGTCCCCTGCAGGCCGTCTTCATCTCCGATAAAGGAGTTTCTAAGTACATTCTTTTCTCTGACAATTAGCTGAAACAAAATAAAACATAATACTGTCCTCACTGTATGTCCTATATTCCCTGTATACTGTCCTCACTATATGTACTATATTCCCAGTATCCTGTCCTCACTGTATTTCTTATATTCACTGTATACTGTACTCACTATATGTAGTTTTCCATGTATACTGTCCTCACTATACGTAGTAAATTCCCACTATCCTGTCCCCACTGTATGTCCTATATTTCCAGTATATTGTCCTTACTGTATGTACTATATTCTCTGTATATTCTCCTCAGTGTATATAGTATAATCTCTGTATATTATCCTCACTGTATGTTCTATATTCCCTGTATACTGTCCTCACTATAGATACTATATTCCCAGTATACTGTCCTCCCTGGATGTCCTATATTCCCTGTATGCTTTCCTCACGCTATGTACTTTTTTCCCAGTATACTGTCCTCACTGTATGTCTTATATTCCCTGTATACTGTCCTCACTATATGTATTATATTCCCAGTATACTGTCCTCACTATATGTAGTAAATTTGCAGTATCCTGTCCCCACTGTATGTCCTATATTCCCTGTATACTGTCCTCACTATATGTACTATATTCCCAGTATACTTTCCTCACTATATGTACTATATTCCCAGTATACTTTCCTCACAGTATGTCCTATATTTTCTGTATACTGTCTGCACTGTATGTCCTATATTCCCTGTATACTGTCCGCACTGTATGTCCTATATTCCCTGTATACTGTCCTCATATGTACTAAATTCCCAGTATCCTGCCATTACTGTATGTCCTATATTCCCTGTATGCTGTCCTCACTGTATGCCCTATATTCCCTGTATGCTGTCCTTACTGTATGTACTATATTCTCTTTATATTGTATTCTCTGTATGTCTTATATTCCCTGTATTCTGTCTTCACTATACGTACTATATTCCTTGTATACTGTCCCCACTACATGTACTATATTCCCAGTATACTGTCCTCACTATATGTACTAAATTCCCAGTATACTTTCCTCACAGTATGTCCTATATTTTCTGTATACTAGGCTCATTGTATGTCCTATATTCCCTGTATACTGTCCTCACTGTCTGTACTATATTCCCTGTATGCTGTCTTTACTGTATGTACTATATTCTCTGTATATTATATTCTCTGTATGTCTTATATTCCCTGTATACTGTCCTCACTGTATGTCTTATATTCCCTGTATACTGTCCCCACTATATGTATTAAATTCTCTGTATACTGTCCTCACTGTATGTCCTATATTCCCAGTATACTGTCCTCACTATATGTACTATATTTCCAGTATACTGTCCTCACTATATGTACTATATGCCCTGTATACTGTCCTTACTATATGTCCTATATATGTAAAGGATCTGCCAGGCACAGCGGGGTTAACACCCATAGGTAATCAGTCGGCACCTGAGTCTATGTCTCTGAGACTGACTCCAGCTTCCACCACTCAGGCTGGCAGGCTTAGGAGTGGGAGAGCCTATCGCAGCCTGGCCAGACTCAGCTAGCTCCCGCCCTCTGTCTATTTATACCTGCCTTTCCTGTTCCTCCAGTGCTTGTGATTCTTCTCGTGTGGTTTCCTGGCCCAGCTACAGCTCCTGACTATTGGATCCTGCTCCATACTGACCCTGGCTTACTGACTACTCTTCTGCTCTGCGTTTTGTACCTCGTACACTCCTGGTTTGACTCGGCTCGTTCACCTCTCTTGTTGCTCACGGTGTTGCCGTGGGCAACTGTCCCATTTCCCTTAGCTTGTGTACCCTTGTCTGTTTCGTGCACTTACTGAGCGTAGGGACCGCCGCCCAGTTGTACCCCTTCACCTAGGGCGGGTCGTTGCAAGTAGGCAGGAACAGAGTGGCGGGTAGATTAGGGCTCACTTGTCCGTTTCCCTACCCCTATCATTACATAATCACAAGCCTGTTACCTAGTCTACCCTGGTCCCTGTGTCTACTATGGACCCCCTTGAGACCCTGGCCCAGCAAATGCAGGGTCTCTCCCTACAGGTACAGGCCCTGGCTCAGAGGGTCAACCAGCCTGACACTACCATGGTAGTGCCCCTCACCTCACCCCTTGAACCCCACCTCAAGTTGCCTGACCGGTTCTCAGGGTACAGGAGGACTTTTCTCTCCTTTCGGGAGAGTTGTAGGCTTTACTTTCGCTTAAAGCCTCACTCCTCAGGTTCTGAGAGCCAGCGGGTGGGTATAATTATGTCCCGGCTCCAGGAAGGGCCCCAAGAGTGGGCCTTCTCCTTGGCTCCTGACGCCCCTGAACTTTCCTCCGTTGATCGCTTCTTTTCTGCTCTCGGACTCATTTATGACGAGACTGACAGGACTGCCTTTGCCGAGAGTCAGCTGGTGACCTTACGTCAGGGTAAGAGACCTGTTGAGGAGTATTGTTCTGACTTTAGGAAGTGGTGCGTAGCTTCTCGGTGGAATGACCCTGCCTTAGGGTGCCAGTTTAGGTTGGGTCTGTCGAACGCCCTGAAAGACCTGCTAGGTTGCTATCCCTCTTCTGACTCCCTAGACCAGGTTATGGCTTTAGTGGTACGACTTGACCGACGTCTCAGGGAACGACAACTTGAAAGTTTTTGTGTTTTCCCCTCTGACTCCCCCATGATGCCTGCCGAGGTCCCGTTGCTTCGCTCTTCCACGGAAGACTCGGAGGTACCTATGCAACTCGGGGCCTCCGTGTCCCCCCGACAATGTAGAGAGTTCCGCAGGAAGAATGGTCTCTGCTTCTATTGTGGGGATGACAAGCATCAAGTGAACACCTGTCCTAGGCGTAAGAATAAGCAGCCGGAAAACTTCCGCGCCTAAGTGATCATCGGGGAGGTCACTTGGGCGCACAGGTATTTCCCGTAAATATGAAACATAATAAAATCTTGCTTCCCTTTCAGGTCTCTTTTGGTGGTAGGTCTGCTACCGGCAGTGCCTTCGTGGATTCAGGGTCTTCTACTAATATCATGTCTGTGGAATTTGCTATGTCTCTAGCTATGCCTTTGATTGATTTGCCTAAACCTGTTCCGGTAGTGGGTATCGACTCCACTCCTCTTGCTAATGGTTATTTTACACAGCATACCCCTGTTTTTGAACTCCTTGTTGGCTCCATGCATTTGGAGCAGTGCTCTGTACTGTTGATGCAGGGATTATCGTCCAATTTGGTTTTAGGCCTTCCCTGGTTGCAGTTGCATAATCCCACGTTTGACTGGAATACTGGGGAGCTTACCAAATGGGGTAATGAATTGACGTCATGTTTTGCTGTTAATTCCATTTCTCCCCCTGAGGTGGTGAACACGCTACCTGAGTTTGTGCAGGACTTCGCTGATGTTTTCTCTATGGAGGCATCCGAAGTGTTACCTCCTCATAGAGAATACGATTGCGCTATCGAATTGGTACCAGGAGCTAAGCTCCCTAAGGGTAGGATATTTAATCTTTCTTGTCCCGAACGTGAAGCCATGAGAGAGTATATCCAGGAATGCCTGGCCAAGGGTTACATTCGCCCCTCTACTTCTCCGGTAGGTGCTGGCTTCTTCTTCGTAGGGAAGAAGGATGGTGGTCTTAGGCCATGCATTGACTACCGTAACTTGAATAAGGTCACTGTAAGGAACCAGTATCCCCTTCCTTTGATTCCTGATCTCTTTAATCAGGTTCAGGGGGCCCAATGGTTCTCTAAGTTTGATCTACGGGGGGCGTATAACCTTATCCGCATCAAAGAGGGGGATGAGTGGAAGACTGCGTTTAACACGCCCGAAGGTCATTTCGAATACCTTGTCATGCCCTTTGGGTTGTGTAATGCTCCTGCGGTCTTCCAGAATTTCATAAATGAAATGTTAAGGGATTACCTGGGGGTTTTTCTTGTAGTGTACCTTGATGACATACTGGTGTTTTCCAAGGACCTGTCCTCCCACATTGAGCATGTCAGGAAGGTGCTCCAGCTCCTTCGGGAAAACAAACTGTTTGCGAAAACCGAAAAATGTGTGTTTGGGGTACAGGAGATACCATTTTTGGGTCAAATCCTCACTCCTCATGAATTCCGCATGGACCCTGCCAAGGTCCAGGCTGTGGCGGAATGGGTCCAACCTGCCTCCCTGAAGGCGTTACAGTGTTTCTTGGGGTTCGCTAATTATTACAGGAGATTTATTGCTAACTTCTCGGTCATCGCTAAGCCTCTTACGGACCTCACTCGCAAAGGTGCTGATCTCCTCCACTGGCCCCCTGAGGCTGTCCAGGCTTTTGAGGTCCTTAAGAAGTGCTTTATCTCGGCCCCGGTGCTGGTTCAGCCCAACCAAATGGAGCCATTTATCGTGGAAGTTGACGCATCCGAGGTGGGAGTGGGGGCTGTCTTGTCCCAGGGTACCAGGTCCCTCACCCATCTCCGTCCCTGTGCCTACTTCTCCAGGAAGTTTTCGCCCACTGAGAGTAACTATGATATTGGCAACCGCAAACTCTTAGCCATTAAATGGGCATTTGAAGAGTGGCGCCACTTCCTGGAGGGGGCTAGGCACCAGGTAACGGTCCTTACCGACCACAAGAATCTGGTTTTCCTAGAATCTGCCCGGAGGCTAAACCCGAGACAAGCTCGATTGGCGCTATTTTTTACCAGATTCAACTTTTTGGTTACCTATAGGGCTGGGTCTAAAAATATTAAGGCCAATGCACTGTCGCGTAGCTTCATGGCCAGCCCCCCTTCGGAGGTAGATCCTGCTTGTATTCTGCCTCCTGGTATAATCATTTCTTCTATTGATTTCTTATTTAGTCTCAGAAATCGCGGCTGATCAAGGTTCAGCTCCCGGGAACCTTCCTGAGGACAAGCTGTTTGTTTCCCTGCAATTCCGGCTAAGGTTACTTAGGGAAAACCATGACTCCGCACTATCTGGTCATCCAGGCGTCCTGGGTACCAAACACCTCATTGCCAGAAACTATTGGTGGCCTGGGTTGCCTAAAGACGTTAAGGCCTACGTCGCCGCTTGTGAGGTTTGTGCTAGGTCCAAGACTCCCAGGTCCCGACCAGCGGGCTTACTACGTTCTTTGCCCATTCCCCAGAGACCTTGGACCCATATCTCCATGGATTTTATCACCGATTTGCCTCCATCTCAAGGCAAGTCGGTGGTGTGGGTTGTAGTAGACTGCTTCAGTAAGATGTGCCACTTTGTGCCCCTCAAGAAACTACCCAATGCCAAGACGTTAGCTACCTTGTTTGTCAAACACATCCTGCGTCTCCATGGGGTCCCTGTCAATATTGTTTCGGACAGAGGGGTACAATTTGTTTCATTGTTTTGGAGAGCCTTCTGTAAGAAGTTGGAGATTGATCTGTCCTTCTCCTCTGCCTTCCATCCCGAAACTAATGGCCAAACTGAGAGGACTAATCAATCTCTAGAACAATATTTAAGGTGTTTTATCTCTGACTGTCAATATGATTGGGTCTCATTCATTCCCCTCGCCGAATTTTCCCTCAATAACCGGGTCAGTAACTCGTCAGGGGTCTCCCCCTTTTTCTGTAATTTTGGGTTTAATCCACGGTTCTCCTCCGTTTCACCTGGTAGTTCCAACAATCCCGAGGTAGAGGTCGTTCATCGGGAACTGTGCACAGTCTGGGCCCAGGTTCAGAAGAACCTAGAGGCGTCCCAGAGCGTACAAAAAACTCAGGCTGATAGAAGACGTTCTGCTAACCCCTTGTTTATGGTCGGGGATCTGGTGTGGTTATCGTCTAGGAACTTGCGCCTTAAGGTCCCGTCCAAGAAATTTGCTCCCCGGTTTATTGGGCCATATAAGGTCATTGAAGTTCTCAATCCTGTCTCCTTCCGACTGGAGTTGCCCCCATCTTTTCGAATACACGACGTGTTTCATGCCTCCCTCCTTAAACGCTGCTCCCCGTCCTTGGCTCCCTCGAGGAGACCTCCTGTTCCCGTTCTCACCCCTGAGGGGGTGGAATTCGAGGTGGCCAAGATTGTGGACAGCAAGATGGTCCAAGGCTCCCTCCAGTACTTGGTCCAATGGAGAGGATACGGGCCTGAGGAGAGGACTTGGGTACCCGCCCGGGATGTTCACGCTGGGGTATTGGTCAGGAAATTCCACCTTTGTTTCCCCAATAAACCAGGTCCACTTAGAAAGGGTCCGGTGGCCGCTCATAAAAGGGGGGTACTGTAAAGGATCTGCCAGGCACAGCGGGGTTAACGCCCATAGGTAATCAGTCGGCACCTGAGTCTATGTCTCTGAGACTGACTCCAGCTTCCACCACTCAGGCTGGCAGGCTTAGGAGTGGGAGAGCCTATCACAGTCTGGCCAGACTCTGCTAGCTCCCGCCCTCTGTCTATTTATACCTGCCTTTCCTGTTCCTCCAGTGCTTGTGATTCTTCTCGTGTGGTTTCCTGGCCCAGCTACAGCTCCTGACTATTTGATCCTACTCCATACTGACCCTGGCTTACTGACTACTCTTCTACTCTGCGTTTGGTACCTCGTACACTCCTGGTTTGACTCGGCTCGTTCACCTCTCTTGTTGCTCACGGTGTTGCCGTGGGCAACTGCCCCATTTCCCTTAGCTTTGTGTACCCTTGTCTGTTTGTCTCGTGCACTTACTGAGCGTAGGGACCGCCGCCCAGTTGTACCCCGTCGCCTAGGGCGGGTCGTTGCAAGTAGGCAGGGACAGAGTGGCGGGTAGATTAGGGCTCACTTGTCCGTTTCCCTACCCCTATCATTACAATATACTTTGTATATTGCCCCCACTGTATGTCCTATATTCCCAGTATACTGTCCTCACTGTCTGTCCTACATTCCCTGTATACAGTCCTCACTATATGTACTATATTCCCTGTATACTGTTCTCACTATAGGTACTATATTCCCTGTATACTGTCCTCACTGTATGTCCTATATTCCCTGTATACTAGCCTCATTGTATGTCCTATATTCCCTGTATACTGTTCTCACTGTCTGTCCTACATTCCCTGTATATAGTCCTCACTATATGTACTATATTCCCTGTATACTGTCCACACTTTATGTCCTATATTCCCTGTATACTAGCCTCATCGTATGTCCTATATTCCCTGTATACTGTTCTCACTGTCTATCCCAGGGGTCTCAAACTCGGCCGGGTAAGTGGGCCGCATATAGAAAAAATGGGAAGTTGATGGGCCGCATTACTTTCAAAATTTATACAATACAAAATTGTCAATCAATTAGTTATTTGATCTACTATAACACTATATTACTATCATAATAATACTACATTACTATAATAATACTATATTACTATAATAATAGTACATTACTATAATAATAATAATAATACTACATTACTAAAATAGCGCTAGGTTTAAAATTTTGAGATATTTCTCCACGTGCTTATTTCAGCAATTCAATTTTCCAGTTTGTGTCGCTAAATGCAGTCCGGCGGCTCAGTTGGCAGCGTTTGGCAGACACACATGTCAGGATTGGGCAGTCCCTTTTTAGACCGTGCCACAGTGCCCTCTAGATAATGCCACATTGCCCTCTGTAGATAATGCCACAGTGCCCTCTGTAGATAATGTCACAGTGCCCTCTGTAGATAATGCCACAGTGCCCTCTGTAGATAATGCCACAGTGCCCTCTGTAGATAATGCCACAGTGCCCTCTGTAGATAATGCCACAGTGCCCTCTGTAGATAATGCCACAGTGCCCTCTGTAGATAATGCCACAGTGCCCTCTGTAGATAATGCCACAGTGCCCTCTGCAGATACTGGACAGCAATGTCAGAGGCTTCCCCAGAGTCCCGGAGCAGAGCCTATACTAGCGTTTTGCCCGGGACTCCAGCTCTGGGGAAGCCCCAGACATACTAGCGCTCTGCCCGGGAATCTGCATATATGGACAGCGATGTCAGGGAATTCCGCAGAGTCCCGGAGCAGAGGCTATACTAGCGCTCTGCACGGGACTCTGGCTCTGGGGAAGCCCCAGACATCGCTGTCCATATGTGGACATCGATGTAAGGGAATTCCACAGAATCCCGGAGCAGAGCCTCCACTAGCGGCTCTGTGTCCCACGGGCCGCAGATGTCAGGGGCCACATGCGGGCCGCTTGCTTGAAACCCCTGCTTTAGAGGGTAATTTATTTATTTTTTAACTTTGTGTACATAAAAATAAACCTTTGTTTTACATCCCCTTAGGGGACTTGACCCAGCAATCATTGCATCGCTTGCATGATACTATTGCACTACTAATGTACTGAAGTATATCGGGATTCTGACAGACTCCTACTAAGCCCTGCCAGAGGCAAGTCTTAATACGAGTGCAGACATGGCAGACCTGGGGCCCCTCATTAGGGCCCCAGGTTGCCATGCCAATCATCAGCAGCCTGCGATCGCGCCGTTGTGTTGGGCGATGGACTATTAGAGGGGTTCACCCCTCTTCTTAACACCTCAGATGCCACAGTCGCTATTGTGAGCCCAGAGATAAGCAAAGCTGGGCAGAGGGCGATCATGATGATTCTGGGCCTGCAAGGGGTCAAGTAGAGGGGTATTGTGATTATAGATTAAGGAACGTTACTGGGGGTATTGGGGGTGGAGTTAGGGAATATATATATATATATATATATATATATAGGTAGTAGGCAAGGAAGCCATTTTATGGCTTGAAAAAGTTTGTGAGGAGAAGGTGTGTGCAGCCAGTGTCAGGGTAGCCATCAGTTTTTGTGTCGGTTTAGGGCCTAGACTATAGATGGAGGGCTTAGAACAGTTGCTGGAGAGGATTAGGGTACAGGCAGTGGGGAAGGGGCTAGGGTTGGTGCAGGAGCAGTTAGGGGCCCTTGTGGGGTCTCCTTTAGGGTGTCCCCCCAGGGCTCTGCATTCCTGAGCGCCTCAGCCCTACATCGAAGTTTCCACGGCGCAGACTGAGTGTGACCCCCCCCCTTACCTGCTGTGGAGGTTCCGGAGGCCAGGAGCAGTGGTGTAGACGGTCCGAGGCCGGTGGGAGAGATGGCGGCAGTTTCCGGTGTGCGGGTGAGGGCAGCAGGAAGGAGCAGTCGGGCCCCTGGCATCCAGAGCAGCGTGCGGCGGGCAGTCGGCCCGTGTGACCGCAGTTGAATGAAGAGGCCGATAGAGCAACATGGGCCCGGTCGGCAAGAAAGGCTTCCTTCATTGGCGGTTCAGCAGACAGAGGCGTCTTCTTCTGCCTCCAGCACGGCAAGCTCACCTGGAGAGCCCGCCTGGAGCTCGTCCAGGGGACAGGAGGCAGGTCAGGATGGTGCGGCTGCCGGGGTGAGTGTTCATGGCGCTCCCGCAGTGCCATCTGCTGGATGGGAGGCATGAGACAGTATTACACCAGAGGCGTAGCTAGGTTCTCCAGTACCCGGTGCAAAGATTCAGTTTGGCGCCCCCCCCCCCCCAACCTCTTTCCCGACATCTCCTTCCCCCTCGCAATGTTTGTTTTCTCTACCAGTCAACGTGTCATTTCTTTTCCACATTTCTTTTTATGTAACTCGAGCATAAAAACATTTGTACATTTTACAAGCAATATAGTTCAATACACAACACCAGAATAGTGCTCAGTACATAAATACAGCCCCAGAACCAAGCTCAGTACATATATACAGCACCAGCACAAATACAGCTCAATTTAGTGCAACCCCTGACGTATAGGTTCACACTAAATTGTTTCCAGCTCCCAGCATGGTCCGAACAATGGTAAGGATATGCTAGGAGATGCTGTTTCATAAAAATAAAAAAAATCATACCACCCATCATCTCGCTGCAAATCATACAGTGACTACAGTGCTGATTAGAGGCAGAATGAACATTTACTTTAAGTGACTCACCGGTGACGTCTCAGATTCTAGTTCTTTTTCTCCATCCGGTCCAGACCTTTATGATGACTTCTCCCGGTCACAACCCATTTCTGCAGTTTGCTTCTCAGATGTCTTCAGCTTCTCACTTTTCCTACATTTCTACACCTATAAACAAAGATAAAGTTCTCATTATACCACACACTACGCCCCTAAATACAATAGCGCCATACACTGCACCTCTAATTATAATAGCACCATACACCATGTCCCACACACACACACACTGTGCCCCCTGTAGATGGTGCCTGCCATAGAGCACCCTGTAGATAGTGCCCCCATAGAGCCCCCTGTAGATAGTGCCCCCATATAGCCCACCTCTGTATAGTGTCCCACATATAGCTCCCCCTATAGTGCTCTACAGATAGCCCACCCTGTATATAGTGCTCCACAGATAGCCCACCCCAGTATATAGCCCCCCTGGTAGATAAAGCCCCCCCCTGTAGATAAAGCCACACCCGTAGATAATGCCACACACTTTTTTTATTACGATAAAATAACAAACTATTCAAACTCACCTTAATCCCGTTCCCACGCCGTCCGGCAGCAATAGAGACCTGCTCTCTTCTGCGCAGGTCTCCTGGGGTTGAACGCTTCTCTGTCAATCAGCGCCTTTCAACGATGCAAGCGCCGCAAAGTATCGAGCCACTTCACTTGTAGAAAGGCGCTGGCTGAATGGCCGGCAGTGGTCGATTAAGTAGACCATGGGCCCTGGGCTGTTCCACAAACTTGGGCCCCCCTTCCCCACCGCCACTCTGCCGTGTCTATAGTGAACAGCACCTTTTTGTGTGAGCATTGACAAATGGTTGTTACGATTCCCCTTGTTAAAGGGCTGTGTCCCTACATACTGACAGTCTCCAACCATCGCTGACAGTATCACACTGTGTAGGGACACCTCCTCCTGACAATGGGAATGGTAACACGCATTTGTCTATTAGCTCTGGGTACACAGAAATATGTAGAATACAAGAATTACCTGCAACAGACATGTCAGGAGAGGAGATCCCCTATAGATCCAGTGACGTCTTCTCTGATGGGAGCCGTTTTCTTTTATTCTCCATCTGACGCAGACCGTTATGGCGACTTCTCCTGATGAGACATCTTTGCCCATCACTTCTGCAGCCATTTCCAGCCCCTATAGAAACACACAAATATAGACACCAAGGCCCAGGACCATACATTAAAGGGGTAGTGCGGGCACAGACCGTTTTTTATACTGATGACCTATCCACGTGCCTGGACAACCCCTTTTACTCGTAATGTCGCTGCAGAATTTACATTGTCCATTAACGTTGGACATTATCTGTCTATGAGTTCCAAATTAATGAATGCTCTCTCAATGGTGGATCTGAGAGAGGCCGGCCGGCTGGAGAGAGACCATGACACGCAGCTTCAGTGTTCAAACAGTCTCTGCCCACAGGGGGCGATCCATCTTTATTTATAAGAAAATGAGAGTAGGTGGTGACCTCGTACTTGCAAAGCATGAACATTCTAAATATGGTAATATCCCAAAACTCCACATATATCTTTAGCCATAAGAAATACAATGTCAGCACGTTTTCTCACGTTGCCTTTGTTAGGGTATGTTCACACGAGGGCGTCCGTAACGGCTGAAATTACGGGGATGTTTCAGCCTGAAAACATCCCCGTAATTTCAGCCGTAACGGCATGTGCATGCGCTTGAACGCCGCGTCCATTACGGACGTAATTGGCGCTGCTATTCATTGGAGTCAATGAATAACGGCTCCATTTACGGCCAAAGAAGTGACAGGTCACTTCTTTGACGCGGGCGTCTATTTACGCGCCGTCATTTGACAGCGGCGCGTAAATATACGCCTCGTGTGAACAGACAAACGTCTGCCCATTGCTTTGAATGGGCAGATGTTTGTCAGCGCTATTGAGGCGCTATTTTCGGACGTAATTCGGGGCAAAAACTCCCGAATTACGTCCGTAAATAGGCCGTGTGAACATACCCTTACAGCTGAAATGCAAAGCCATAAACTAAACGACTTGAAATAGAATAGCCATCCCCCCATGTAGGCTCTTGTGTCAGCAGATCTGTGAGCTCCAGTGACAACTGTCTATAGCACTTTTTGGTTCACACATAAAGATATCAAAATATTTTTGACAATACTAATAAAATTGGACCACAGACTAGATTATAGAATACCTACGGACCCCAGACCTTCTAAACTATTGCATTCTCCAAACCAGACCCCCTAAACAAATACAGACCCCCATCACAAGCACCCTGAATAAATACAGACCTCAGACCGGACCCCTAAATACGGACACCAGACCTGACCCCCTACACTAATAATGACACCAGACCTGACTCCCTTAATCCAGACCTCAGACCAGACCCCCAAAACTAATACAGACCCCTAAATACAGACCCCATAAACGAATACAGATCACACCCCCAAATACAGACCCCCTAAATGCCGACACCAGACCTCAAACTAAAACAGACCCCCTAAATACCGACCCCAGACTACTTAAACTAACACAGAACCCTACATATACAGACCCTAAATCCCTTAAACTGATACAGACCCCAGACCAGACCCCCTATATACAGACCCCTTAAACTAATAGACACCAAACCTCCTAAATACAGTCCCCAAACCAGGCCCCCTAAATACAGACCCCACACCAGTCCCCCTAAATACAGACCCCACACCAGACCCCCTAAATACAGTCCTCAAACCAGGCCCCCTAAATACAGACCCCACACCAGACCCCCTAAATACAGACCTCACACCAGACCCCCTAAATACAGACCCCACACCAGACCCCTAAATACAGACCCCACACCAGACCCCTAAATACAGTCCCCACACCAGACCCCTAAATACAGACCCCACACCAGACCCCTAAATACAGTCCCCACACCAGACCCCTTAATACAGTCCCATTAAACAAATAAATCCCCTTATACTTACATAGTCAGTCTTCTCTGTGGAGTCGCTGCTGCTGAAGACCTGCGGTCATGTGACCAGCAGGTCTCTAAGCAATAGTAAGAACTTCAGAGATGAGGTCATGTGACCAGCAGGTCTCTAAGCAATAGTAAGAACTTCAGAGATGAGGTCATGTGACCAGCAGGTCTCTAAGCAATAGTAAGAACTTCAGAGATGAGGTCATGTGACCAGCAGGTCTCTAAGCAATAGTAAGAACTTCAGAGATGAGGTCATGTGACCAGCAGGTCTCTAAGCAATAGTAAGAACTTCAGAGATGAGGTCATGTGACCAGCAGGTCTCTAAGCAATAGTAAGAACTTCAGAGATGAGGTCATGTGACCAGCAGGTCTCTAAGCAATAGTAAGAACTTCAGAGATGAGGTCATGTGACCAGCAGGTCTCTAAGCAATAGTAAGAACTTCAGAGATGAGGTCATGTGACCAGCAGGTCTCTAAGCAATAGTAAGAACTTCAGAGATGAGGTCATGTGACCAGCAGGTCTCTAAGCAATAGTAAGAACTTCAGAGATGAGGTCATGTGACCAGCAGGTCTCTAAGCAATAGTAAGAACTTCAGAGATGAGGTCATGTGACCAGCAGGTCTCTAAGCAATAGTAAGAAGCGGCCGTACTGCTGACTGCAAGGAGTGAGGGGAGGCCGACATGACAGGATAGGAGGGAACAGGTGAGGAAAGGGTTAAGGTTATGTGCAGGGAATGAAGGGGAGGGGATTGGAAGTGAGGAGGGAGGGGGAGTAGGTCTCGGGCTTCCCGCTGTTTTCCTCAGTGCGAGGGAGACAGTGAGAAGTGAGACATCACAGGAGTAGCAGCAGCAGCAGCAGCAGCAGCAGCAGCAGCAGCAGCAGCAGCAGCGTGTGTGTGTGTGTGTGTGTGTGTGTGTGTGTGTTCTTACCTGATCGTGGGAGATGGCGTCCTTCAGTGAACTTGTGGAGCGGCTCCGGGCGGCAGCTGATAATCAGGACGTCGGCTGGTTTGAGGAGCAGGTGACGAGACTTGTGGGGATGACTGTGCCCCAGGCTGCTGGGCCCCGGCGCTCTCATCGCGCGGTGTCCAGGGAGGGGGAAGGGGCGGCTTCCTATCTATCATCCCCTGCTGTTTTGTCCTTGGATCTAGGCAGCCCTCTGATGCTCAGCCCTCCGGATAGTGGAGTGAGCAGGCCCGTGCCCCAGGCTGCTGGGCCCCGGCGCTCTCATCGCGCGGTGGCCAGGGAGGGGGGAGGGGCGGCTTCCTCTCTATCATCCCCTGCTGTTTTGTCCTTGGATCTAGGCAGCCCTCTGCTGCTCAGCCCTCCGGATAGTGGAGTGAACAGGCCCGAGGTAGTTACGCCGGGGGTGGTGCCTGCTCGCAGGTCACGGCGTACACGACCCCCAGCGAGACTTAGCCCAGAGGAAATCCCGCGGGTTCGGCGCCGCCGGGGAAGCCCCTCCAGGGTCGCTGCAGGCCGGTCCCCAGGGAGAGCGGCATCCCCTAGGGGGTCCCGGCCTGGCAGAAATCCCCAGCCGCGGCGGTGCTTGGCGGTCAGGGGGGGGGTTGGCTCCTGGCTTCCCCAATACCCCCCCCCATCTAGTGTGGTTCATGATGCGGTGATGTCGGCAGCCCCGCCTGGTGAAGTGCCAATCAGGGGGCTGTCTGCTGCGAGATCTGAGTCCGGAAGACTGGCGAGTCTGGTGGGATGTGGAGTGCGGTCGGAACTGTGGATACCGCATAACGGGCAGCAAGTGGCTGGCCCTATCAGCGTCGGGGCCAATATGGAGGCCGGCCCTTCGGGACAGTCTGGTCGGGGATCTCCGTGTTCGCATTGTAGGTGCGGGCAGCGGTCGCAGATAACGGGTGACACGGATGAAGGAGACGTGGTTGAGGATCGGCGTGGGCAAGTTCGTCCGGCTGGCGGGATCACAGCGCCTGAGCAGCCAGGTGGGTGCTCTTCTTCTTTTCCTACTCTTACTCCGCGCATGGGGGGTGGCGCGGGGGATGCGGCGGGTTCTGGGGCAGTCGTCGGGTCTGCCGGGGGAGGTGGTAGCGGTCTCGATGACATAGTGGAATGTTTGCGTGAGCTGGTTAGCAGATTGGATAGGTCGCAGGCCCCGGTATCGGCGGGGGTGTCCCCGGTTGCGGTTTGGTCGGCGCCGCCGTTGGTAGTGCAGCCGCATGATAGGGTGCAAGTGGGGGGCTCGGCGGGGGCGGTGGCTGTGTCAGTGCAGACAGACGGGGCTCAAGAGGCTGACAGGGTGCGCTTGGATGATAGAGCAAGAGGGGAGGTGTATGTCTGTTTTGAGGGGCCGTTGGGGGCGCATTTAAAACAGGAAGTTCGGGAGCGTATTTGGAAAGACGAATATGTGGAGATATTTTCCCTTCTTCCGTTGGTAAAATTTAATTTGGACAAAGGGAAGAGGGATGAGAGCAAAAAGGAAGAGGAGGAACGTCGCCGTTATCGGCTTATCCCACAAACTTTTGTGAATTGGCTGCAGGCCTTTGCGATCTTGGCTAGTGTGGTGGGGGAAAAGGCGCCGGAAAATTGTTCCGCGCTTTTTTGCTATATGGATGCTATCGGTGAGGCGCTTCAGGCTTATGGCGGTATGGCGTGGCTGCGTTATGATGAACAATTTCGGCAGCGGAAGGCGGTTCGGCCCGGCATTAGATGGGATCAGAAGGATATCGCATTATGGTTGAGGGTGACGGCTCCGGTTAAGCCGGGACAGTCCTTTCCAGGGAGCGGAGGGTCTGCAGGGCAGGTCGGTCAGTCTGGTCAAAGTTCCGGTTCAAAACTCGGTTTTTGCTGGCAGTTTAACGACGGCCAGTGTAAATTTGGGGCAACGTGTAAGTTCAAGCACGTGTGTTCCCATTGCAGCGGGTCATCTCATGGCGCATCAAGGTGTTTGCGAAAAGGCAAGAAGGGAGGGGGATCAGGGGGTTCAGCTGGTCAAGGGGGTGACGCCGGTCAAGCTGGAAAGGATGGCCCCCTTTCTAGGTAGATACCCGGATAGGGATGGGGCGCAATTGATTGCGGATGGTTTTAGCGTGGGTTTTGTAATTCCTTCTCCTCCTTATGATATTCCAGTGACTCGCCGGAATCTCCGGTCCGCTTACCAGCATGCGGGGGTGGTGACTGAAAAACTTCTTAAAGAAGTGGGTTTGGGTCGCATGGCTGGGCCTTTTGTTGAACCACCGGTGTCGGATCTTGTTGTTTCCTCGTTGGGTGTGGTGCCGAAGCGGGAGCCAAACAAGTTTCGGTTGATTCATCATCTTTCTTTTCCCCGGGGTGCATCGGTTAACGATGGTATTGATCCGGTATTGTGTTCGGTGGTGTACGCGTCATTTGATAAAGCGGTGGCGCTGGTGCAGGAAGCGGGCGCAGGTGCTTTGTTGGCAAAAACCGACATTGAGGCGGCTTTCCGGTTGCTGCCGGTTCATCCCAAGAGTCAACCGTTGTTGGGTTGTTTTTGGGAGGGGAAGTTTTTTGTGGATCGTTGTTTGCCAATGGGCTGTTCCCTGTCTTGCGCCTACTTTGAGGCTTTTAGTTCTTTTTTGGAATGGGTAATTAGGGATGTCGCAGGTGTGAATTCAGTTATTCACTACCTGGATGATTTTTTGTGTGTTGGCCCAGGCAGATCAGCGGTGTGCGCCAATATTTTGTTTGCCTTGCAGAGAGTCATGAAGGAGTTTGGAGTCCCGCTGGCTCCTGACAAAACGGAGGGGCCTGTTACGGTTATTCGTTTTTTGGGCATCGAAATTGACTCGGTTTTAATGGAATGCAGGCTTCCGGAGGATAAGTTGGTGGCTCTTCGTTTGGAGGTTCAGGCGTCGTGTCGGCTTAAAAAGGTCACCTTACGTAGTCTGCAGTCATTGTTAGGGAAGTTAAACTTTGCATGTCGGATCATGCCTATGGGCAGGGTGTTCAGTAGGCGGTTGGCGGCGGCGACTGCTGGTGTGAGGGCTCCGCATCACTTTGTCAGATTGAGAGGGGAGCATCGGGACGATTTGGAAGTGTGGCATCGGTTTTTGGGACAGTACAACGGCAGGTCCTTGTGGATGGCTGGGGCTTTCGATTCCGTGGATCTGGATTTATTTACGGATGCGGCTGGAGGGGGCTGTTTTGGTGCTTATTGTGGTGGCCAGTGGTGTGCTGGGGGATGGCCGGTTAGTTGGGTGGAAAGTGGTTTGACAAAGAACCTGGCCCTGCTCGAGCTGTTTCCCATCGTGGTCGCTGTGACCATTTGGGGGGATAGGCTCAGGGACAAGAAGATTCGTTTTCACTGCGATAACCTAGGGGTGGTGTTGGCTATCAATAACATCTCGGCGTCTTCTCCTCCGGTGGTTCAACTGTTGCGGCATTTGGTGTTGGTTTGTTTGTCATTAAATGCTTGGGTGGTGGCGGTGCATGTGCCGGGGGTTGAAAATTGTGTTGCTGATGCCCTTTCTCGCTCACAGTGGGATCGTTTTCGTCAGCTGGCGCCGGGAGCGGATCGGCATGGTATGTCCGGATCATCTTTGGGAGTTGGTCTCTCTGCGGCAGGAGCATTGATTGAGCGATCCTTGGCGAGTTCTACATGGGCAGCGTATAGGGCTGGCTGGGCTCAATGGGAGCTTTGGTTGAGAAGTTTGGGTGACGTCCGGTCAGACCGGGACAGGATGATGGCCTTATTGTATTGGTTGGGGGATGCGTATGAGTCTGGTGTGTCTGTAGCGAAAGTGAATAAGTTTGTGTCCGCTGTGGCATTTGGCTTGAAATTGCATGGCGAAAAAGACGTTACCAAAGAATTTTTGGCGGTTCAAGCTTTAAAAGGTATTCGCAGGGGAAGAGGGTCGGTAGATCGGCGGCGGCCAGTTTCTTACCGAATTCTTTGCCTATTAGGAACGGCCGTGGAGTTGGTTTGCAGTTCAGCCTTCGAAGTCCGGTTGTTTCGCTTGGCTTTTTCATTAGCCTTTTTTGGGGCTTTTAGAGTGGGTGAATTGGTGTCACCAAGTGGGTTGCGCGCGGGGGGACTGAGTCAAGAGGATGTGGAGTTGTTTGCCGATAGAGTGGAGATATTGCTGCGCAGGTCAAAAACGGACACGGCGGGTAAGGGGACGCGAATTGTGTTATTTGCCATCAGGGGCTCGGCGGTGTGTCCGGTACAGTGTATGTCTGCTTTTGGGGTACAGGTGGGGGTAATGGGGGTTCCGTTACTGCGGCATGAAGACGGGTCCTTTTTATCCAGGTTTCAATTTGGGCAGTGTTTAAACGCTGTTTGCTGGCAATTGGGTTGCAGTCAGCTGAGTATTCTTCCCATTCGTTTCGTATTGGCGCAGCAACTGAGGCGGTGCGATGGGGGTTGGATGAGGCTGGGGTCAGGCGTATCGGGAGATGGGAGTCTAACCGTTTTCGATCTTATGTGCGGCCTCACTTGCTGTCAGACTGTTAAGAAGCTGCTGGGAGGTATGTGGTGCTGGTGGAAGATGGAGTGTGATTGGGAGTTGTAAGAAGTGTGTGTTTATTTCTTTCACAGGTTCGCGTCCTTTGCTGGTGTGGATCCTGGGGCACTCCTTTGTGTACTGGGGCGCATTACGGGCGGAGGTTCGCCCGGATGGTCGTCAACTAAGGATTCCGCGGGAGGATGCTATCCTGCATTGGCTGGGTTTTCGGGGAATGGTTTGGTCAAGGGTACTACCGGAATTCCAGGTGTATACGCAGCTAGACCGGGTTCCCGAAATTTTAGTTTTACATGTTGGGGGGAATGATTTGAGTGTTCGCCCTTTTCGAGATTTGGTGAGGGATATTAAGCACGACTTGTTGTGTTTATGGGCATTACACCCGGGCCTGATTATAGTATGATCAGATATTGTACCAAGAAAGACATGGCGCTTGGCCCGATCCGTGGAGAGACTTAATAAGGCCAGAATAAAAGTAAACAGGGCTGTGTCGGCATTTGTGGCAAGAAATGGAGGTGTTGTGGTCAGGCATAGGGATCTGGAAGGGGGGGTAGGTTGTTATTGGAGACAGGATGGGGTGCATTTGAATGAGGTGGGGATGGATTTCTGGAGTTTGGCCCTAGCAGACGGGATTGAAAGAGGTGTGTTGGTGTGGAGGAGCTCACGGCCTTGAGGCGGTCAAGGTCCATGTCGCAGTGGCGGGGGGAGTCCTTGAGGTTGGTCAGTAAAACTGGTGGGGGGGTCGCATCAGGGGTATGCGTCCCCCAAAAATAGGTGGAAGGCTTCTTAGGGTGTTACCCCTTTGAAGTGCTTTATGGAAAAGCCATCTGCAAGAAGGTGCCTTCGAGCCGGTTTACGGCTGGAGGTAAAACAAGTGGTGGTGGCAGATGGCTACGTTTTTTATAAGTCGTGGTAACCTCAAGGGCTTCCCCTGGTCAATTATAAGGTGTTATTTATATTGACCCTGTTAAGGGTTTGGTATGTGTATTCTGGTAGAATTTCCAATGTTTGGGAATTCTAAGTTATTTAAAGTTTGGGTTATAAAATTTTCTAATTTTATAAAATTTATAATAAACGGCTGCTGTGGCCATTAAAATCCAACCTGGTGTCGTGTGTTATTATTCTAAAAGGGTAAGGAATAATTATGGATCACTCGACTCTACTTATCCAAGTCAAGAACTTCAGAGATGAGGTCATGTGACCAGCAGGTCTCTAAGCAATAGTAAGAACTTCAGAGATGAGGTCATGTGACCAGCAGGTCTCTAAGCAATAGTAAGAACTTCAGAGATGAGGTCATGTGACCAGCAGGTCTCTAAGCAATAGTAAGAACTTCAGAGATGAGGTCATGTGACCAGCAGGTCTCTAAGCAATAGTAAGAACTTCAGAGATGAGGTCATGTGACCAGCAGGTCTCTAAGCAATAGTAAGAGCTTCAGAGATGAGGTCATGTGACCAGCAGGTCTCTAAGCAATAGTAAGAACTTCAGAGATGAGGTCATGTGACCAGCAGGTCTCTAAGCAATAGTAAGAACTTCAGAGATGAGGTCATGTGACCTTATGTCTAAAGGTCCTTTTGCAGGACATACACAATGCAGTTTCATCAAGTTTTTTGGGCGCGATTTGCGGCAAAATCGCCACAAAACTACAAAGTACCATGATAATCCGCCATTGATGGCCGGGCACATGCCCCCCCCCCCCCCTGCCATCCCCAGCTACGCTCCTGATTACACCCTGTAGTAAAAAAAACGCTTCGTGAAAAAAAAAGTTCATGTCACTTCTTGAGTCGTTTTTGGAGCCGTTTTTCATTGTGTCAATAAAAAAACAGTTTAAAAAAAAAAACGCATCAAAAACTTTAATGCTTAAGAAGCAGCTGAAAATCAGA